>NC_056733.1:1918761467-1918803967 GCF_019279795.1 Protopterus annectens | reverse complement strand
TGGAATTTAAGGTAAGTAACTATTTTATAAGGGTTTTTTTAGGTGTTTGAGTGTATGTGAGTATGTTTGGAAGTTGTATGTGTGGATTAGGGTAGGCAGGTAATGAGTGTTTAAGTTTTGAAAGTGGTGGTGATTTTATATATATATGATGTGTGTGTGAGAGGGACTGTAGAATGTCTGGTTGTGAGTTTACTGTCTTTTTCTGTTTGGTGCGATCTTGGAGTTAGTATATTTAAGTAGTGGGGGTGTGGTGAGTGCAGCCCTCCACATGGGGGGTGCAGGGGGGCTTGCCCCCCTGCTTATTTGTAGTGTAGGTTTGTTAATTTGTGTTTTTGTGTTTTTGTGTGTTTTGTTTGTTTTTTGACGTTTTTAATTTCTCCAATTCTTTTGGGTTTCTAATACCATGACGGGAATGGACCCCATTCCTAAGTCAAAGTACAATTAAAGTTCACGAAATTAGTATTTTTTCACTCTTTGATGTTAGCCAAAAATGCTCTTCACAGCACCAGTAATGTGCCCATTAATGACTCCTTCTGCAATTCGTATGGTGTTACATGAATTGGTAAAATATCTAAATACGATTGTAAATTCTTTTTTATAAGACCAATTGCTCCTACTACTATTGGAACAGTCTGGGTATCTTTCTTCCACATGGCTCTCGTTTCTGCCTGCAGATCGAGGTATTTTATGACTTTGTGTCTCTCTGTATGCAAGACACTGTAGTCACTAGGTATGGTGATTTCAATGATCAATGCTAATTTTGTCTTCTTTTCTTGCACCACTATATCCAGTTTTCTAGCATCTATCTTTCGGACTGTTGGTAATGGATGATCCCATGTAGTATAAACGTCATCATTTTCTATGATTCTCTGTGGCTCATGTTTTCATTGTTTTTTAGCAACTTCGATACCCTAATGTTTGCACAATCTCCAATGTAACAATCTCACCACATTATTATGCCTTTCAGGATACAGTCTCTCTTCCATTAGAGAGTCGCAACCAGCAATAAGGTGTGTGAGTGTTTCCAGTTCAGTTCCACAAAGCCTATATATGTCTGTTTCTCCCACATGTTCAATGGACTTAGTAAATCAGCATGTATATAGCCTACTATCTTGGGCTGCCAATATTAACCTTTCATTTCTTGATGTAAATTCACCTCTCTTTAACCATTCCTGCATTCGCTCTTGATCAACATGAGGCTCTTCCAGAAGTTTTCTATACTTGCAACTATATTTATTTTTTTTCCACATTTCTTGCCTTCTCTCCTGGCCCTTCACCTTATATTCTTTCTTTTGTTTTTCTGCACATTCTATGCTGCCTGGTTTTTATCTACTTCTGGTTTGATTTCCTTTCCTGCTTGATGTCGATATGCTTCTGCTATATTAAGCAGAGATGTCATCTTAGATTTATTCTCCTCATGTTTCAAAACTTTCACCACATTTGGATCTTATGAGGACAGTAGATATGTGTGGAGTCCCTGATTGCAGATCTATACATGTAATCAATTTCAAGGAGACCCGTCCCTCCTTCAAAACGGGGAATATATAATCTTGGTATGCACTGATTTTTATAAATCATTTGGTGAGCATGAAGCATCCTTCTTGTTTTAATATCCAATCTATCCAACTCTTTTTGGGGCTAGTCAGTCACTCCAAAACTGTAAGTTAGGACAGAAAAGCAAATTGATTTATAGCTTGGATCTTTTTTGCAGTGTGGGTAGTCTGGTGTATGTGTAGCATGGTGTATGGTGTGTTTAACTTCGCGATTTTTACCTTCGCGGTTTTGGGGTTTCTGTATTTTGCAGATTCAACTTTATAGTCTCAATATACTGAAATTCAACGTTTCAGTATTTCGAGATTATAAAGTGAAAAAAAAAAAATATATATATATATATATATATATATATATATATATATATATATATTTAGGAATAGACAGATTTGTAGATACAGATGTACAGAAACTAGCTGCTAGACCTTAACAGTGTGTCAAATGGAAACTGCCTTGACCTATAACCAGCTGAAGCCACATCCAAATAATCTATCACTGAATATTCAAACAGCATAGTTAAGAAGAACACTGGCTTTCCAGGAATTAATGTTTCCCTCAGTCTTAGCCCATTGTTTTCCTGTACTCCCGTACCAGCACTGACCGTATCTCAGTTAAACCTACTTTGCATTTGTGTGGTTTGTTTTGCATGATGAGCTGATATATCCTTATTTGTGCTTGTACTCTTTCCTGATTTTGTGATAGCAGAATACCACAGGCCATACAAATCTTTTGCCTCTGTCATTCCTAAGACTGGGTCCAGTATTATACATAATCTCTTACAATGACTTTTAGAAGAGAATGTCTCCTTGTCCCTGGACACTGTACTCTTTTAGATGTGGCCCAGCACCTTGCTGGCTTAAGTTACTGCCTTTTCCTCTGGTCCTAGTCGCATATTGGTATATTTGCATCTGCCCTAATTTTATTTCTGTTCTGTGGCTTTATAATGCAATCTCCTCAGCCTGAAAACCATCCTATGGGTTGCACTCACATTTGTCAACAGTGAACTACAGCTGCCATCTCTTGTCCATGTTGATAAATTTCTCCAGTGTCTCTAATGACTGTCCAATCTACATCCTAGTGATTCCCATGCTTCTGTGTTGTCTCATGGTTGATCCAGATTGCTTTAGTTCGTATGATGTTGGGGACAAAAAATATAAATGAAGAAAATTCCCATGACCAAACCTGTGCTACTCCACTGCTCACACCTTTTTCTTAGGATAATAATATCTGAAAGTTGCCAAATGTATCCATCTCTTTAGCTACAGTTTCACCAGATATTCTCCCATCCCATCAATCTAAGTATGCTTCTTAGCCTTCTGTAAGTTACTGAACTGAAGGCCTTGGGAAAATCTAGATCTAGTCATGGTCAGTGTTGCTGGCTGAATAGACAGCACATTCACCTTGATGTCTGAGGTATCAGAAAGTTATGTTTTTTATTTCTTCACTATGAACATTGATTCATGTCCCAGTACTGTCATTACAGTATGGCCTTAGAGGGAAGCTACGCTCTAGTGATGCTAATGAGTCACTCTCAGTGATTGCTGATATATTGCACTAATTTCTCTGAGAGCCACTTTCAGTGACAATAGAGTTTTCCTTTTTCCACACTGCTGTATAACTGGACAATAGGTATATCTCTACATTTAGGGTGTGTGGAAGTATACCACCATATGTAGATGTAGGAGAATTTCCCCTAAATAAAATATATTTTGAAGTTCATTGAAAGAGACATTAGGGGATTTTGTTTCACTGTATTATCTTATGCTGAAATTCACTTCTGCCAATCATCATGAATCCTCCTCCAGTGACAGTGCTGTACCTGAATTGAAGGATTAGCTGAATATTGAAGAACCTGCCATAATTAATGAAATTGGGATGAGATTTTATTAAAATCATAAAAAAGAACACTTAAAACAGTTTTTATACATTAAACTTTAAGAGACTGGTTTATGCAAAAGAGGCAAATCAGATCAGTTAAAAATAGTGGATAATGCAGCATCCATTTTTTGTCCTTCATTGTCTAACAATTGTTCTATTTTTACACACACACACACACACACACACGTGTGTGTGTGTGTGTGTGTGTGTGTGTGTGTGTGTGTGTGTGTGTGTGTGTGTGTGTGTGTGTATGTGTGTGTGTATATATATATATATATATATATATATATATATATATATATATATATATATATATATATATATATATAGATAGATAGATATCATTGGAGTTGGAACACTCACACTCCAAAAATAAAGTTTCAAGTGTAATTCCTTTAATTCCTTGAATATCTCAAAAAACAGTAAATAAACAACTAAAAGAGTAGAAACAATCTTCAACCAACATAACCATCACAGACCGGTTTTGCAAAAAAAGCATCAATGCAAAGGCATGAAATTTCTTGTTCATTTAAATAAACTCCATTTAAAGAGACATGCCCCCTATTTCAAAAGTTGCACCAATTCCAAACAGATAGCGAAAATGCATACTTAAATACACCCATACCATTCATGAATACATAACCAACAAGTACATGTGCATCAAAGTTCATACTATAAATATTTTTTCAGCTCACAAAGTAATACACTTATTTAAAAAACAGAAATATATATGTGCATTCAAATATACACTTATATACATCTTTTTATACACATGCATGTGTATGTAAATACAAAAACATACTTTTACATATATTTATAAGCATGTGCCTGCATACACATATACACATAAAAAGTTCTTACTTCTTGATATGCACATGTACATTACCATATTAGGATTAGTATTATACACAAAACTAATTACCAGTTTTCATTTAAACCTGGGTTATACATAGCCCCAATATTCACTATCCACATTTTCTCTTTACAGTCTAACAACATATATTTCTAAGAATTAGTGAAACCCTTTCTCCTAATGCATCCTAATCCTATAAAAATAAAATGTGCTGAAGGATGTGACATTTTATGTTTATAAAGGGCACTTCTGGGATGCCGAAATTTTATATTGCTTAGATGTACAGCAATCCTATTTTGAAAAGCCCTAGACGTTTGGCCAACATAGAATGCACCACACTGGCAAATGGCCATATATACCACCCATTCAGTACTGCAGGTAATTAATTGTCTGATGGAGTATACTTTGCAAGTGTTAACAGAGGTGAAAGACTTCGTGCAAAATACCACCTTACAATAAACACAGTTACTGCATGTGGCACTCCCCACTAGCATATTTCCATTTAAATCCTGTTTATTAAACCTCCATCTTTTAAACCACAACAAATGTTCATGTACATTCCTGCCTATCTGGTAACCAAGTTAGCAATAATCAACCAACAATTGGGAAAAAAAAAATCATCCGTCTTGAGTATATATCAATGCCTATTCAGGACTTCACTAATCTTAAAACACCATAGGTAGTAAACACACCTGCTGAGTAATTTAAGTTTCTGATCACACTTCCTTCTCCACTAACTGCCTGTCCCCTATCTCAGCTTCTCCTTAAGACTCTTCTAGTCTCATAATTACTTCACTTTACTTATTGGACTGTCTTGCTGACTTCTCTATCCCATATTTTGTCTTGACCCCTTGTCTTCATAATAAGTGCATACCATTCCTATTGAATTTACTTGTATGTCTCTTACTTTGTTTGATTTATTAGTTTATAGCTATGTATAATGACTGTGTATAATGTCTAAACATACGTTCCTCTATTGTTGAATTTTTCACTTTATTGTGAAATCTTTTCAATGTATTGCAAACTTTTGTATTTGGAGCGTTTCTGTTTGGGTCTCTGCTGAAAAGGGGCATCCTGCCCAGTCAGACTAACCAGGTCAACAAATGTCAAATAAATAAATAAATAATAAAATATTACTGGGATTCCTACTAGCCCTATCCATATCATATCCCAAAATCAAAAGGTCCTCCCTTTTAACTTGACTAGCTGCTGCAACGGCTTGTTTAACTAAGGTTTCTTTATAACCCCTTACTTTAAACCTTTCTTCCATTTTAGATTTTTCAAGTTGAAAATCATTGTCATCACTACAGATACACCTGAGCCTCAGCAATTGGGCTTTCGGAATATTCAGAACTGTATGTCTAGCATGGCAACTATCAGCCATAAGTAAGGAATTCTTTGTGAAGGGTTTATGATAAAGTGTAGTAGCCATGGTGCCATCAATAAACATTTTGACATTGCCATCCAGAAAGTCAGTAGTAAACAATTCTAGTTTACCCACAAAACAGATGTCAAATTAATTAGCATTCAAATAGCCTACAAAAGAGTTCCACTGGCATATATTCCCAGACCAAATGCACCAACAATCATCCAAAAATATCCTTTACATGGCCAATTCTCTTCTGAAGGGGTTAGTATCATCATAAATCAGGTTTTTTTCTAAATAACCCATGAAGAGCTCTACATAAATAGGTGCAGACGTTGTAACCATGGCTGTACCTTTAGTTTGCAAATAACACTCATTGACAAAATAAAACACATTACTTTCTAATACCAGTCTAGTCAGCCCTAGAGCTCTTCATGGATTATTTAGAACAGGCCCTGATTTATAATGACACTAACCCTTTCAGAAGAGAACTGGTATGTGGAGGAGATTTTTGGATGATTGTTGGTGTATTTGGTCTGGTAATATATATCAGCGGAACTCCTTTGTAGGCTATTTGAAAGCTAATTAATTAATTAATCAATTTATTTATTTATTTATTTGTTTATTGCATTTGATTACTGGGATAGTTCACTGGGCCTGAAGAATCCATTTTCAGTGGAGGCCCGGGGAGAAAAGCTCCACAGTTATTACATACAGACAATAAATTGAACAATACAGGGATTTTAAGACACATTAGCATATAACAACTCTATGATTTTATACAATGATTTGAGAACAATGGAATTACATTGGTAACACCAGTGAGGAAGGCATGCATCTAAGGAGCGATACTTAGACTAAAGGAATTCACTAACGAGTAAAGTAGGTAGTGCAGAAAGGAGTTAGTGTAGAGTAGTTACTGAGTGTAGAGGTGATGAATATTGAGAGGGGGGGGCTGATTTTAGGGTTGTTAGTGGAGGTGCAGTTACATATCCAATGAGAGGCGAGATGTAATTTAAGGGAGTTTTTAAAGGTATAGGGATTAGACATAGCTCTGAGTGAAGGGGGAAGAGCATTCCATAATTTAGAGACAGTAAAGCAGTTCAGCATTTGACCGGCAGAGAGCTTAGGTTTGTCGACATTTAATAGCATTTTGTTTTCAGACCTGAGGTGATGATTTGGATGATACATGGTCAGTATAGTAGTGAGGGATGGGCAGGCTTCTGGGAAGTAGACAAGTTTGTGGGCAATAGCAAGTTGTAAGTATGTTGAGTTTAGTTTTCAGGGAGTTCTGTATATTGGTAAGGATAGGGGCGCCATACAAGAGAGTTGGAAGCAGGAATGCCGAGGCAAGAGCTTTTTTTGCAGGAGGACTAAGAAAGTAGTTATGTCTATAAAGGGATCCTAGTTTTTGATGTCTTTTCTTTTATGCTGATATGGATATGAAGGTCAAAGGTAAGGTTGTCGTCAATGATGACACCAAGCAGTTTAGTTTTGGAAATTACTTCAATGATAGCATTATTTTGAGACTGAACAGAGAGTTCAGATCTATTTACTGGGTAGCATTTTGTTGGAATAAAGATTAAGAGTTTAGTTTTATTGGGGTGAAGGGCAAGGTGGTTCTGTGACATCCAGGATTCAGTTGAAGTGAAAGCTTCTTGGGTAACTTGTTGTAATAGGGAAGCAGATTTAGAAGAGCAAATAATAGTGTAATCATCAGCATATTGTATTAGAGTAGAGTTGGAAAGAGTAGTATGGAAGTTGTTGATAAATATACTGAAAAGAAGGGGACCTAGTATAGAGCCCTGGGAGTACACCTGTAATGGTATTTATGAAAGGGGAGAAGTAGTGTTGCCAGATAGTAGACTGTTGCTTGTTAGTGAAATTGTTAGAAAACCAGCGCAGAGTCGGGGGAGAAATGCTTAGTCTGGATAGTCTGATTAGCAGGAGGGGGTGGGAGACTGTATCAAATGCTTGTGAAAGATCAAGAAAGAGTGCAGATACTATGGAATCAGAGTCTCGGGCTCTGTTAACTGTGTCTAGGAAGGAGATAAGGGTGGTATTAGTGCTATGTCCAGGCCTAAAGCCGTGCTAAGTGGGGGAGAGCAGTTGGTGTGTAAC
Organism: Protopterus annectens; assembly: GCF_019279795.1. Taxonomy (NCBI): domain Eukaryota; kingdom Metazoa; phylum Chordata; order Ceratodontiformes; family Protopteridae; genus Protopterus; species Protopterus annectens. Next base: position 1,918,796,198 of record NC_056733.1, on the reverse strand, counting down.
CAGGTGATTAAGGAGCTGAGTTTGAATGCACTTTTTGAGTATTTTTGAGATGGGGAAAGTATAGCAATAGGTCTGAAATTTGAGATGTTAGAGTTATTGCCACCTTTATGAAGTGAAAGACCATATGCTTTTTTCCAGATATCTGGTAAGCATGATTCCTGGATTGACATCTGTTTTGTGGGTAAACTAGAATTGTTTACTAGTAACTTTCTGGATGTTAGTGTCATAAAGCTTATTGATGGCACCATGGCTACTACACTTTATCATAAACCCTTCCCAAAGAATTCCTTACTTATGGCTGATAGTTGCCATGCTAGACCATACAGATTTGAATATTCTGAAAGCCCAGTTCCTGAGGCTCAGATGTATCTGTAGTGATAACAATGATTTTAAACTTGAAAAAGATAAAATGGAAGAGAGGTGTAAACTAAGGGGTTACAGAAAAACCTTAGTTAAATAAGCTGGTGCAGCAGCTACTCAAATTAAAAGGGAGGACCTTTTGAATTTGGGCTATGATATGGATAGGGCTATAGGATTTCCAGTAATATCAGGTTGTTTACTAACTATGGTAGTAGTAGTTTCAAGATTAGGGAAGTCCTGAATAGCTTTTGGTATATACTCAAGGCAGTTGATTTTTGTGTCCAATTTTTGGATACTTATTGTGAACTTGGTTACCAGAGAGGCAGGAATATACAGGAACATTTGTTGTGGTTTAAAAGATGGAGGGTTAATAAACAGGATTTAGATGGCAATATGCCAGTGGGGAATGCCACATGTGGTAATTGTGTTTATTGTAAGGTGGTATCTTGCACGGAGTCTTTCACCTCTGTTAAAACTTTCAAAGTATACTGCATCAGACAATTAATTATCTGCAGATCTGAATGGGTTTTATATATGGCCATCTGCCAATGTGGTGCATTCTATGTTGGCCAAACTTGTAGGGCTTTTAAAAATTGGATTGCTGTACATCTAAGCAATATAAATTATCAGCATCCCAGAAGTGTCCTTTATAAACATAAAATGTCACATCCTTCAACACATTTTATTTTTATAGGTTTAGAATGTATTAGGGGCAAGGGTTTCACTAATTTTTATAAATATATGTTGTTAGACCGTAAAGAGAAAATGTCGATAGTGAATCTTGGGGCAATGTATAATTCAGGTTTAAATGAAAACTGGTAATTAGTTTTTTTATATAATACTATTCCTAATATGGCTATGTACATGTGCATATATTAATAAGTAAGAATTTTTTTATGTGTATATGTGTACGCAGGCACATGCTTATAAATATATTTACAAGTATGAGTAAATAGAGGCTGGAGAATAAAATACTTAAAATTTATTCCAAAACACCCAGGATTCATGAAGCTCGGCGCAAGGCCGGCATTAGGCTTGCGCCGACTGTGCGGAGTGTAGATGGCGCAGTAGTGCCATATGCATATTAATGAAGGCGCGCTGCCGCCACAGCCACATGCATAGGAAACGAGCGCGAGTGCATGGGGCATGTCGAAGTGCAGCAGGGAGGCGTGGAAATGTCGGCTGTTGATGTGCAACCTAAAATGCTGAATATTACAGTCTGCCTGCAATAGTAATCACACCTGTAAGTGTCCATGGATACTGAAACGTATGCAAAGAATGCAAGACAGTTCTTGCGAACACAAGAAGCAAACACAAATGCACGTTAGCGAATATCGAGTTTCCATTCCTCGAACAAATGACAATTAAAACCGTGTGCCCGTAGTCCAATGCAGTGTACATAGTTATACCAAGTGGAAGTGAAACGCATCATGTTAGTGCGCCAACAATAGCTACGTCTAGCGCAATGGTCAGGGTTACCACCTGTCCCACATTGTGAGGGATAGTACACAGCTGGGCAGTTGTGTCCATACTGAAAATATTCTAAGTGTAAAATATCCTGCGACTGTATGACATAATTATGTCCCACATCGCATGTAATAGTCACGTACAATAGTAATATCCATATGTAACATACCATGTTACAAGAAATAGAATAAGCAAGTATACGAAATAGACAGAGCATATAAACTGCTACAACAATAAGCCAACATGTAGGCATAAAACTAAAGTAGTATCCGTAGTACTGACCGTGGGTATGTGTTGTCCTGTAGAATCCGATTTGTGTCCGGAAAATATCCCATGCTGGCAATATGTAAAGGTGGCAACCCTACCAATGGTCAGAGCTGTCAGCCAGAAATCCGCCCATATGTGGTCCAAGCCGTTTTTGTCAGGATGTGTAAAAGTTGAACGGGTATTACCCAGGTGTACCTACCATGTCATGAAAGATAAGTACTGGCGTGTATCTATGTGTGTGATGTACAGCATGTGGAAGGTGAAAAATGCCAGGGTAGTCCTCACACCCATACAGGTACCTGACATATGTAGTGTATGCAAATGTGTTCCCTTGACTGTGCCATGGGCCATCAACCAAAGAAGGGATGGATGGAGTGTCTGAAATAAGTGTGTGGGGGTGACGGGTAATGTTATAATCCACAAAGGCGAGACTGTGTTGGATGCACAATAGGTGAACTGGAGGTGTATGAGGGAGCAGCGTGTGAATCAGAAAGAAACACATAGAACAAGCATACACATCCACAATACAACCTGACAGGCCATACTGTAGAACACAATCACACAAACATATGAATATTAAAATGTGCGATACACATGTACAGAAATGTCGCCGGCACATACCCACAGAATACTCTGGACAGAACTGGGCCATCCAAATGTAGCACACCTGGATGCATAATTGAATACCCATCATCCCCTCTACAGCACACAACCTGCCCCCATTCTTGAACGTCCACCAAATCCAGCCATACTTGGGCGACTAGCTTGGCGCAGCCATAGCTACACATACTGACCACTACTCATATGTAGTAGGCAGTGTCACCCTAGGCAGTGTCAAGATTGCAAACTATGTATCCCTTGCATGTAAAACCCCAACACATTTTCATAAATCCAAAAGAATGGACTGTTATTGTCTTGTTCAATTTTTGGATATCCCTCATGGGATAAGTATCCTGTGTAAACATCAGACTTGGTATCATGACACAATGTCCAGTCCTGTAGACATCTGGACACAAGTTGTATGTGCAGTAGTGGTTCACGAGACTGTTCAGCCTCTAGATGGTCATGCAGAACCTACTACCCAGGATCAAACACCCGCCAGTGATGCACATCTCCCCCCAAGAATTATCGAGAGAATATATTGTACACAGTCGCATAGTGGCACTTGGAAATAGGGTGATTAAGGTGCTGATGTAAGCAGGGTACCACCTGACCCACTGTGTGAGGGACAGTTACTGTTTGGGTAGGTGTGTCCTGACCAAGAATGATACAATGGCAAATATTCTGTGATTGTAGGAAATAACTATGTACCATACGTCATGTAACAGTTGCCTAAAACAGTTATTTCTGGATGTAAAATATGTAATTTGGACAAGAAACAGAATAAGCAACTAAAGTGCTACAGGAATAGGCTCTCATCTAGGAAAATAATGAATGTTCTAAACCCTGTACTGACTGCGGGTATGTGTTGGCCTAAACAATCTGGTGTGTCCAGAATATAGTCCATCCTGGACATATGTAAATGTGGCAACCCTACCAATGGTCAGAGCATTCGCACAATAACTGGCCAGCCTCTGAATCACCCATAAAACCAGTGACCTTTGAGGAAAGGTGTTGAATGACACTTGAATGACCAATGACAATAATTAAGAGTAATAGATGTATTCAACTGCAGAAAACAAGTATTAATACATATGGCTCTGAATCTGTCAACACGTTTCAAGTTAATAGTACTAATATTGTAGAAGTGTCCGTGATTGTCCCTGATTTGTCATTGCCTTGTCCCTGTCACTATTACAGAGGTCTGTACACATATGTACACCAACCGTCACATATGTTGTCAGGACTATTGCATACCTGTAGTGAAGTCATAAGTGATGTCTAGAATAATATTCATCGTATATGTGAGCGAAATAGTCAAATGTGAATGGAAACACCCCCCACACTATATTATGTAGTGCCAACATAATAATCTGGTCAGAGGTGGCCAAACCCCTGCATCTGTAAACACAGGTAAGATGTTAAATTCGGGACCAACTCCATCCATGTGCTAAGTCTGACATTAGAACAGGGTCAGGGAAGTTCTGGTCACCAGACGTACAAGCCTAAACCCGGATCACCACATGAACACCCTGACAATCAAACACACGTATGTGCCAGGACTATAAGCTTTGGAGTTATGAATATCCTTGGAGTGAGTAAACATGCAGCACGGGTCCAGAGCAGTAGGGAATAGGGACTGTCATATGTGTAGTACCGTGGTTTTCCCAGCGGGAGAATGGATGCCTGCTGTGTAAGTGAAGCAGTGAGGCATATGTCAGGGTAGCTATGAACCATGGGTATACATATAAATGAAGCAGAACACCAATAGTGTAGTGGTTAGAGCATCCGCCTAATGTAAATGCATTCCCGGTTCAGGTACGACTATAGTACATATCACTTTCTTGTGTAATGAATGCCTCTGTGCTGTAAAGCCAACATTTAAACACGTAAAGGTGAACGTGTGTTTCGCATGAGGACGTTAACCGGATTCCATCAATCAAAGTGGAACTGTCATAATGGATAAGGCACACCTAAACACAAAGAAGTGGCAGTAAACATATGTAACTCACAATAAGGATATGCAAGTGCACCTGCGCATGTGTAAGCAGCTCCCAGCAGACGAAATGTATGTTGTTTTGTTCAGATGTAACTTATATATGTATATATAGCTATATAGAAGTGTGTATAGATATATATCCACAGACATAAAATAAAGAAATACATGAAAAAAAAAACAATTAAATATATATATATATATATATATATATATATATATATATATATATATATATATAGAATGAACACCGAAAGGAGAAAGCATACACACGGGTTGTGAAGGGAATCTAGAGCAACTAAGGTATCATACAGTGCTTGCAGCGTATGTCAGATAAAGCTGCCCAAGAGTGAGCAGAGCACCACTATTCACACCAGAGGCAGGGTTATACCAGTGGGCATAATATCATTGAACTGCTATGTCAACATTACACACAGACGGAATGTAGTTCATGTTGTGACCACCTACACTTGTAACCCACAAATGGCCGTAATCCATAACACCAGGAAAGGCACGTATGTGCAAATAATACACGAGGTGGTACAAAATGTGTGTAGGGCCCCTAACGCTCTGGAGAGGGCAATGTGTAAAGGTGTGTCATGGCTGTGATATCATGTGGATAATGGCTGTTATGCATGGAAACTCAACACGGGTGGGTTGGAGGAATTATGGCTATGCCATTATGGATACAGGAGTGCCAGGGTTGGTTGCGCCAGTTCCAATGGAGCGGCCCGTGTAGGTCAGCTAGTACGTAGGTGCAATTCTCAGCTAGAGCATCTTCTGCATGGAGACATGTGTGAATGGGTGTACCGTCGTTGAAGGTTGTGTGTCAGGACTGGCAACTATGCATGTAAAAGTCTATCAGCCAATCATTAGTGGACCAGAGAAAAGCCAAAAGACAGAACAACATGCAGACATCAATATGTTGACGTACATTCTCTAACACATGCACTCCATTTATTGACATAAATAATATGAATGTGCACAGACACAAATACAGTAGCAGGCATACTAGGCTGTGTAGACAAGGAATAGGTCAAATGACACTTTATCACATCACACTTAGCGGTACTCCATACATGAACAAAGTACGACATCTGTCCGCTGTATAACGTGCTATATACCGATTACAAGTTAACCGGAGTGAAGTGTCGGTGTCATAATGACTAAGGCAATAGTATGCTGTTGAAGCAGAGATAAAACCCAATATGCATGTTGGTTTTTTTAAATTATGGGGAAAAATTTTTTTAAATTTTAAAAAAAAAAAAAAAAAAAAAAAAAAAAAAACCCCGAGAAAAAACAAAAAAAGTTTTGTGTAAAAATTAAAAATTTTTAAAAAAATTAAAAATTTTTAATATATATAAAAAAAAATTTTATAAATATAAAAAAAATAAAAAATAAAAAATTTTAAAAAAAAATAAATTAATTAAAAAAATAAAAATTTAAAAATTATAAAAATTTTAAAAAATTACACAAATACAAAAAAAATTTAAAATTAAAATTTAAATTTTTTTTAAAACCCATTAAAAAACAAAATTAAAATTTTATATTAAGGGGTTTCATTTGGTTAAAATTATTCCCTTTTTTTTTGGGGTACAAAACCCCCCCCCCCTTTTTTTTTTAGGGCCCCCTTTTAACCCAAACAATTGGGGGGAAAAAATTTAGCTGGGCATAAACCATGAGACAAATTTAAAATTAAACCCGTAGGGGTCGGGGGAATAAAATAATAAATTTTCCCCTCGGGGGTTTTTGAAATTGAAGGTTCATTTCTGGTTTTTAGGTTAGGGAACCAATTCCTAAAACCTAGGTTTAAAGAAAATTGTGTGTTACCCCCAATTTGTAGGAAACCCCATTGGTTGAAAAGGGGAAAGCCACTGGGGATATCGGGAAAGGTTTAATGTGTGAAGGGGTGTATTTAAAAAAAGGTTCTTAAGGGAAATGTTTAAAAAGTTTACAAAACCCCAAAAATTTAAAATTTCCCATAAAGCAATTAAAAAGGGGCCCAAAGGTTTCCTTTAAAGGGGAACCTAAATATGGGTTTCCTTTGGGGGGGCCCTTTTCCAAAGGGAACAAAAGTTAACTCCTTAAATGAAGGGGTCCCGGCTCGAGAAATAAAAAAATTTTAAACTTCCTCAGAGCAAGTTGAAATTATTATGACAAATCAAAGTTAGTTAGCAGGTCAATTTGTTATTTTTCCCCCATTTTGGGGTCTGTATACAAAACCATTCGCAACATTAAAGGTAGAATATAATATGTCCAATCAGGACATTCTTGGGAGTTTGCTGCAAAATGAATGAGGGACTGCCCTGAAATGGGAAAGGGTTCTAAATGTAAAATTGGGGGCCTAAATGGTATGGTACTGACTAATGTTAAAAACATTTACATTAGCTTCAGATATTTTCCCATGTATCAGCCAGTGGGGAGTTGTTGAAAATGCATTAATATAGGTCCTAAGGCCGCATCCAAAGCAAATCCTGCCTTTGAATTTTTTTAGATCCCCGTCGAACATTAGCCATGAATGACAAAATCGCCCCCCAGTTGGTGCAAATGAACCCAAAGTGGTCTGAGAGTCGGGTGTAGCTTTTACTACCATATGCGTTTCATGTTAAAAAATTTTCAAACAATAAAAATTTGTCCGAGGCAGCATGTTTAACCTGCAAACCCAGAAACCCCCCCATGCTGGAAGTGTTCCCCCTTACCCAAAGGGTTCTCAAAACAAAGAACCCCTTTTGGTTTTTACAATCCCCTGCGCAAAAGTATTGTTCCAAATGCACCATGGCAATTAAGACAATAAAGTACCACACACCATACAGCAATCTCCCAGTTAGCAATGTACGGGAATATGTCCACCACGGGTTTGGCCCCCCGTTTTTAGTGTGGAAGCCCAATGCTTTTCATTTTGTAATGACATTGTTTTTCCCGTGTTTGACTCCAGTATGGTAACGGGTTGATGTGTCACAGTAGATGTCAGTACGGGGTTCCCACCCCGCACAAGGTCATGCGGGTTTGCAGGGTAGCTAAGGAAAGGGCTTGCATTGCAATTTTCTGCAAATGGGGGACACCAACCATCCACAGCCCTCACAGAGGGGGGGGGAATCCACTGTGTTTTGGAAGGGGCAAGCGACTTTTACCATTTGCCTACTGTACTGGTTGCCAGGTACCCCTTTTCATGTGTCCCATTTCTGGTTGGGGAACCGTTGTCAGATCCTAGCAATTCCAGCTTTGGGGTTTTCACTTTCCAGCTTCACAACCACACCCAACGCCGGCCTCTGTAGCGGTTGTGTGTTTGGGGGTTGGGGCTTTCCATTGGGATACCAAGGGGAAATTTGTTTTGGTTACACCTGCCCATAATTTGGGGGGCTGGGGCCCCTGTTTTCACCCAAAACCCAGGGGAGGCACCCTGGTACACGGGTCCAGGGCCCCCGTTGGCACAGATGTCGGGGCCATAACTGATGTTGCCCAAACATGGCCCACCTTCCCTTTTTGCCACATTACCTCCCCGGGGTAAATCCCATTCTAATACAACTGCCAATTGGTAGGTTGATTACCCTTGGGGGTGTTCCAGATGAGGATGGTGCGGGAGGGCTGCCTATTGGATGCACACAGTGCATTTCCCCCAACATGGCTGAGCACAGGTAGTGTCTTTTTTTGGCACCCCCTTGTACTTTTGGCGAGTCAGAGGGTAAAATTTCCTGGGTACCTACTGTGTCAGTGCATATGCCATGTGTTGCCCTTTTTGCCAAGGGCAGGTCATACTGTGCATCCCTCCTTTATTTGGGGCTCAGGTAGTTCCTCCTCCTCCAAGTCACACTGTGCCTGTACAGGCCTTGGATTGGGGGGGCTGTGTGGCCCTGCCCATGCTTTTTGCTGCAACTGTTACCAGGATCAGATTGTGTAGCATAGCACATACCATAAAATTTGTGTGCATGTAGCTGGTGAATACTGAAAGGCTCCACGGATGTGTCCAGACACCAGAATTTCCCAGCATCCAAACACATGCTCAATTATATGTCTTGCCTGTGCGGGCCTCATATGGTGTAGTTCATTTTGTGTGCATGCTGATGGGTGTCATCAGCCACGACTCCAGTGGTTACCAGCACCCCCACTAGGACTGTAGGGATGTCCATTTTGGGCAAAGGTGTGGTACAGCTTTTCAGATGCCATATATTAAACATCATAGCTTCCAGGGCAGACAGCCCCCACCAGTTTAATGCCCTGCCATCGGGCCTAGCTGTTGGAGGGTATGCCCCAGTGACTGTAGGCCCCACCCCTCACCGGGGTGCTTTGATTTTTTTGCAGGCTATAGCACCCAGTACCCCCGGGTAGTCGCCATTTGGTGGGGAGGCATATTGCCCAACAAAATGTGTTGAGGACATGTACGTTCACTGGCATGTGGTGACATGGCGTCTGTGAACTGGTGCAATACTCTGGATGCAGATGCCTGTGGATCCCCCTGTATCCCCAGTTGGCTTGGGAGGTACCTGTGGCTAGTATACCTAGGCCAACACATACCTTGGTATCCACTGGGATGGGTTTCCCCCGGGCCCGTTGATGTGTCAGGTGTGGCTGGCACAGCTCAACAACCCGTAGGAGGTCTCTGTCCACCCCAATGCTCCAATCTCCAGCCATGTAGCCCCGGTAGGTTACCCTGGGGCTGTAAAGTTTTTCACCCCCAAAAGGGGTTTTTCGGCAGCATTCACATCCTCACCACCTCAGCCTCCTGCACATGTTGGTCTTGTTGCCTGCTGCAGCCCTTCTCATTTGGTTGGATTTTGTTGAGAAATGTCGCATGTATACACCGTGGTGTAGAGGGGGGAAACCTTTTGTATGGTGCTTGGTCACTTTCCTAGTGTTCATGGGGGGGCTGGCCATGTAAACTGCTGATTGTGCTAAATTTTCACCTGTTGTGCAGCCTGTTCACCTTGACTACCCCCTACTGCTGTTTTCCTCCCAATTTCACCCGGCAGGTATAGACACACCCCAGCTTAGGGTTTAAAGGGAGGAGCAATCCCGAGGCACAGGGCCCCAATCGAAGTATGCCTCCCCCCCTCTTCACCTATATTCCAGTCCTGCACCCCTATCTACACACATACACTCTTGGGATTGCATCACACCCTGGGGATTGGGATTCACTATTGTCAACCTCATTTGCATAGTATTGTCTTCTAATAAAAGTTATATGACCCATACTGATCCTCCAAATTAATAACCACTGCTTACTGTCCAGATCCACACAACTGGTTAAAGGTGCCTTACTATCACCTTTGACCCTTGTTCTTCCCACAACAAAATAATCAGTCTCTACATGAACCCCCGGGCCCTGACACCACAGAAAAGCTTACCACTAAGCCATGGCAGATATACATACATCTGAGGTATCAGTACAGATCATCCAGCACAACCTTCAATTAATCTTTTTTTAAAATTTTAAAAATATATATATATATATATATATATATATATATATATATATATATATAAAAAAAAAACACACACACATATACATATACACACACAAAGTAGATATTATTTATATCAAACGGCCCCTGACACCAAAGCATTAGACAAGAATGAAAGGAAAAATGTGCCACCTGCATTATGTAGTGGTGTTACTATCAAGGCAAGTGTGTTCGTTGATCAAGGGGCAGATGTAAAGAGAGGGCTGCTGACATTTACCACCAGCCTATTGGGAAATGTATGTGTGTTGACAGCCCTCTTGGCCGATTATGACATTTGTGGACACTTTTAGGAATGCAACAAAACACACTCAACACATCCTGGCTACCCCCACAGATACCAACAATAGGATCTGCCCCCCCACCTGTTATGCTTGGAATCAAACACCCTGTCTATTCTATCCCCTACAGCATTAAAAGTTACAGAATGCTACGGATTTTGCACCCCAGAGGGATACTTCTAGGTGGGTGACATCATCCAAAACAAAGATGCCGATAGGGAATGTATGGAGAGTGAGCAGTCTAAAAGCATTACTCTGTCCCCAGGCAGCTGGAAAAACACACACACTTGGGGCTGGGAAAGAAAATAACCTACCCACCTTATCACACTACAGCATTATGCAGTTACAGAATGCCCGATTACTGGAACAGACTCCCAAGGCATACTTCTAGGTGGTGACATCATCAAAAAAGGAAAAGGGGTAGGGATTGTATGGAGTGTGAGCAGTCTAAAAGCATTTCTGTCCCAAAGGGAGATGGAACAAACAGGCAGTGGTGTGAGCAGGACAACTGCCTATCTACACACTATTACAACACTACATAGATAAAGACACCCACAGACAGTACACCTTTCAAGACAGTCAACCATGTGTTCAATGTGCCATCCTGAATGGGGTTTGGGCATCTTTTCCTGGATGACCACTATTGCTAACAGGTTCATGCCATCCCATACACAGACACAAACAAACAAGGTTCACTGGGCATGCTCACACATTTGTAGTACAAGGGCTGTCTTGTATGCACGGAAAAAAAGGGCACAGTGTGTGTAGTCAACATTGGCACAAATGCTGCACTACATATATCTGACACAGTCTTTAGTGCTAGATGTGTGGGGTAAACACAGCTGACATTAGATCAACAATGGGGGAATGGGCTCTTCAGTGGGAACACCTGGATATGGCACAGTTGTGCACAATAGCACTACCATTGTATACCTCAGATACAGACATGTGGGGCCCTAAGACCGTTAGGGACCGCTCCAGGTGTTTGTCCCCAACATGAAGGCCACTCCCTGTACTGACCAGTAAAAACCCTCACAGATGCAGGGCAGATCCGGGTAAATTTCATTTCTATGTAGCCTTTAGACATCACCATGTCCTTTGGGCCAGCAACACACATCCATACAAATACAACACCATGTTACTCATGACCAGTGGACTGTACATAGCTCTACAGCAACTGTGCAGACTAAAATGTACTGACAGGGTTCCATCATGTGTTATGCAATGCAATGATACCACTGTTCATAACCAGGTTCTCTACACATAAAAAAGGCCGGGTCTCAAAAGCTGTAACAGATAACTGTTGCTGTACACCCACACTCATGTTTGGATATGACATACATGTAATTGGGATATGTACATGGAAAACACACACACACACACACACAACACAAACAACAACTTTTTCTGTCCTCCGTGCAGACAAGTGGCTAAACAATCCGCATGCACATGGGAAAGGGGGTCCATGGCTGTTGAATGCTAACAGTACATAAGAGCAATGTTGACTGAGGTAACATTCCCCTGTACTAGTTACCCTGACAAATATCATATCATACAACAGTCCATGTGTCATGTATGTCATCACACATGTCCACCAATTGCAATGCCCAAAAATGGCTACATGACAGGAATGTAGGACCAAAACACATGTACATGTAGTGGTGTGCATTCAGGTACCATGGCAGTAGCTGATGTATGCAGTTCATCTGTGTCAAATACAACATGCAGTTAAAGCAGCCTCATCATTGACACCTGTATATGGTGAAATACTGACAGTATTTGGATGTACATCAGGTATGGATGGATTTTGTACATAAAGTGGTGGTCCACCTTTGCAGATGGATGTTTGCTGAAGACAGCTCACAGGGTGTACGCCCCTACCTACATGTGCAAACAGTCGCTATGTTACTGTTACTTGAAGGTGGGCAAAAACCTACACAGCGGTCAGGGTGTCCACTGTAAATCACTTGACACCTGTAACACACTTGTGCATATAGCAATTCCAAAAGGGAGCGTCATAAAATAATGTGGGCAAATGCTGCATTTTGGGAAAATCATATAGCAGGTGTTTGATTCACAGTACTGCCATGTGTGTTTTTGTGTGACCATATATGCCACTATTGGGGGAAAACATCCCAATTGTTAAAACCCTGTACACTGTTGTAGAGATTGTACATACTGCAGTGGAAAAAAAGGGAAGGGGGGTGGTGTATCCCCACATTTAGCTATCTGTATGTGAATAAATTTTTGGACTCCACAGGGGGGGGTGTGTGTGTGTGGTTTTTGTTTGGGTGGCTGTCTGGTGCATGGAGTGATGTATGCTACCATACAGAACAGAAGGATCCTAACCCTCATGGTGATGCAATCTACTACCTGTTGATGTTGGTCTCACATTCTGCCCACCTGTACATGTTCATTCTCTGTGTCCATGTGGGGGCACAGTACTGTGGGGGGGGTTACCACATATGCAGGGGGCCCCACCCCAACACTATCAAGTGTGCGTTATAGGTGTTGACCCGTGAGTGGGGGTGTTACTGTGTGTGTCTGTGTATGTCTGTGGGGTTCTCATCCTGTAAGTGAAAGTGTATTACTGCTAAAAGTGAGGCCTCATGCTATCAACTGGCCTCTACCCCACATCAGTGACGCTTTTAAACCCCCCCCATTTACTGTACCTGTGATGTGACCCGGGGATGTCAGTCCTGCCACTGTAGCCTATACACAGCTCACATGCTTCTGGATCAGTAGATGTGTGGCATCTGTGAATGTTAGCCTTTTTAACAGTGAGGTTGAGGCTTTAGCATGCTGGATTGCCATCATGCCTGTGAGTACTCCAATTTTCACATGGGAAACTGCAAACACTGGTACTTATTGGCCCTGCAATTTGACCCTTAAAGGGGAGGGCATCATTACCAACATGCTGTTTTGTTGTTACCAAAACAATTAAAACAAAATATTTTTAAAAATTTAAAGGACATGCAAATTGTTTAAAGGGGGAAACATCATTTAAACATGTTTATTTTACCCAAAAATACTTTAAATATAAAAATGATTCAAACCGATAATTTGCTTGGTTAAAGTAAAAAAATAATATCACTGTCTCATATTCTGTTCATGTGCATCAGACCATATGAATGTTCCGTGGGTGGGTGAAGGGTGGCCCAGGCATCATATATGAATGAAAGTTTGCCGGGCAACGCCCAGTGAGACACATGTGGTGGGTTGGGCCGGTATCATTGGAAGGTTGTTTTGATTGGGTTTGGGGGCCCACAATTTTCCTTTTGGGTGTATTGTCACACAGTTCTGCCATTTCCAGCCTAAAGGGTATTTTTGACAGTCCAATTGTAAAACCAATGTACAGCTCATGGCAGCCATGGAGTGACCTGTGCCTGCCAGGGGTTTCCCCCACTACCAGGGAGAGGTACAGATTGGCTATGTCCATGGGCACTGTCCCCGGGAAGTGTCCCCACTGGGAATTTTAGGGCCATGCCAGAGTGTGTCCTGGGTGGGCAGCAAGCACCACGACGACTGCACCCGGATATGGGGGGCATTTATTCTTTTTTGAGCACCATGGTTATGGTACACCACATGGCCTTGCCTCACTCCAAGATGTTCCCGACGACGCTCACCCGGGTTCCTCCCCTAAATTCCCCAAACCCGCACCCCAAGCCTGTCCAAAAAACAACTCTGGAGCATTTCCAAGCCTGGTGTTTTCAAAAAATGGAACACCCCGAAGCCCGCCCCCTCGCGATTCAACACGTGGCCCATTAATTAAACTTGCTTCACCAGCTGTGGTTGGGGCCCAGGTATTCTCCAAGGTTCTTACACATCCTGCCTGTGTTCACATCGAGATTTCCCGACACCTGGTGTAAGACCATTCTGTAGCCCCACAGTTTTGTTCCCGTAAACCTGATGTCCCTTTCCCCAGGCCCCTGTGATGGGGTTGGGGGTTTCTGAGAATCAAAAGGGGGGGAAAAGCGGGATGGAAACCCCTGGCAAGATTCAGCCCCTAAACCCCCCCTTCCCCAAATATGTTACACTGCAGTCTGTGGGGCACAAATCAGATACCCAGGAGGGTACACCACATACCTGTGAATCAAACAAAGACTCTCATTCTGAAAAAACCCAGAAAAAACCAACCCAAAAAGGAACAACGAAAAAAACCGCAAAAAGACACACAAAAAGGACAAGACCACAAAAGACAGAAAAACACCCAAGAGACAAAAAACAAAACAAAAAAACCAACACCAGGAGCAAGCACACAGGGGCAAAGACAAACCAGAACAAACCCCAAACAACCAAGACAAAAACCAAAACCACACAAACACCAAACCAACACACATACCCAAGACAGAACAGCCCCAAAAAACACAACAACCACCCACAACACACACCACAACCACAAACAAAAGCCTCTGTGATTTTTCAAACATGAGGATGTGTACATGACAATGATAACATTAATAGTGGGGTTAATTTCATCCCTGGGGGTTGCCACAACAGCAAGCAGTGCATTCAAACCCTGCATTTTTCAAATCATGGTAGTAACATGCATCCCAGATAACCAGTGGAAATTTAACGTCAATGGCTGTGGATTACATTAACATTAGAGACTGTAATTTGGGTGTATTAAAACATCATGTTTTACCAATGGTGCCGACCATTACGCGGGAATGGGTATCACATTGCAGTGGCGTATGCCCTACAGATAGAATGCACTTTTAAAGGGATACATTGAAGGGAATTTAAAGGCATTACATTGTTTTAAAAGTGTGAAGTACAGCATTTTGCTCATCATAGGCCTTATTCATAAGGGAATACACAAAATGATAGCCCAATTTCCCTACATATGTGGATTTGACCCATATTATAACAACACCATTTTTATAATCACTAATTAATAATGAAACCCGCATGCTTATGCCTGGCCCCGTCCCCAAATAATTGTAACAAAATTAATAATTTATGTAACCCCCAAGGGGTTTGAATGTGTCCAAACAGAAAAATTTTGTATCTTCCTGATGTGGTTTTGATGTGGTTTTCAGGTACTTGCATACTGTGCAAGTCATATGTTAAAATCTTTGTGGTTTTAAATTACAATGTGCACAGGATATTCAGGTGATTTCCGGAATCCCGGCCTGGTTGGGAGACCCCACCTCCATAGGAGTAGTGTTTGTGGATGCTGTTCTGATCCCCCGGCTCCAGTAGCCCTGTTGTGGGGGCGGGTTTCCCACACTGTTCTTTGTTCCGGTTTTAAAATTCATGCTTTTCTGTCTACAGGTTTGCGTGTCGTCACCCTTGGGATTTTATGGACCCACATCTTAAACCCCCCTTTCAAATTCGCCAAGGCATCCCTGCTGGGGTGTGTGGACAGGTGCAATCCTCATAGACAGGGGTAAGGAGGGCATCTCCCCAGTGGCTATTGTGGAGGCTGATCAGGCATTTTTGGGGCATTGTGGTGACAGGTTCGTTTGGTGCACAAGTCACTACAAAAGGTATTAAATCTGTACAATGAAAAGTTACTTTGCAAAACACTGACCTGGCCCGCAGTTTTTGGCACACAATTAACACCGTTGTCATTTGGGAAATTTCCCATAATTGTGTCACCCCTTCTTGCCCCCCAGGGAATGCTGCTTGGGGGCATGTTGTTTGCCTGACTGGTGTTCTTCCTACACACATGCCTATGTTCCACAGAAAGCGGACCTTATTGGGTGATAGTCAATTCACCATCATGCCCTTAACGGACTGAGCATGCAATGCCATTTTCATGGGAAACCTTACTGTTTTTTTTTGCCATTCACCGGCCCGTTGCATTAAAATCCCGAACATGTGTTGCACATGTGTCCAGGGCAAAGGCTGCCGGGGTTTTGCGGGATGGTTACAACTTAAACATTACGACAACATTGGGGGAGCCCTGGGGCCCCAAAAAGTTTTTGCCAAAAATGAGGGTTTTCTTAGGGGTTTTTTTTTTCCCGGGAAAAGGGTGGGGGGGCCAAAAAATGGGCCAAAGGTGCAAATTTCCCCGTTTTTTCCACATTACTGAAAAACCCGGAGTTTCAAACAACGTATTTATGACCATGTCTACGACATAAGGAAAAAGAATATGCTGAACGCCTTGGCTAAACATATTTATAGCTATAATGATCATGGCTTTGAGTTCAGAGTACTTCAGATTGTACCACCTGGGCAGAGGAAAGGTGACTATCTGAGTTACTTGGAACAAAAAGAACTGGAGTGGATATTTAGACTAAGAGCCCATTATCCACCGGGCCTAAATATTATATTTCTTTACGTTCCATATTAAAGGCCCGTAGATAATAAGATATTTACACCATGTATTTGGTACATATTCATTTTCATACTATGAATTATGGTCTAATTTTAGATTCTATGCCATATTCTGCTGTATATGTTTTACCTTTATCTTTATTTTTTATTATTATTATATTTATATATACACACACATTTATTGATAAGTCAGTCTATATTAAATATATATATTGTATATTAGTTTTTCTGCTTTTGGACGATTATGCCTGGCTAGATCAAATTAATATGAAGTTTTTATATTTCATACTTATATATATTTATTTATGTTTATATTTTCATAGCTATTGAGTTATTAATTGTATTTATTTTATATGTACACTTTATATATATATATTCTTATTTGAATATATATTTTTATCTGAATATTTTACCTGAATTTATATACATATATATACAACCGCACTAGATAATCTGACTTGAAAGTTTGAAGTGGTTACAATATTGTGTCTTGGCTCACAGAGGGTTAACCTTCTGTGAATAATCTCTCCTTAGTTGTTCATTGGTGGGTTTGAATTAATTGGACCATCTAAGATAACCAAATATGTATAAATATGGTTGTTACTCTTTGTGTGGTGATCTGAAGAAGCGTATTGTTCTGTAGCGCTCATCCTGTGTTTCATCTAATAAATATCATCGTGTTTTAATACCTTGGATTTCATCATTGTCTCCTGCCTCTGCGTTGGAACTGAACGTGTTTTTTCTACTACTTGCTTCCTGGTTTGTAACGGACAGTTCCTATTTGGAGTGGTGATCTTTGTTTTAAGATTAACATGCTGTTACTGTTGTTACCAAGACACACACTGTGAACATACAACAATGCATTCTAACTGCAAACACTGTTACATAATGACACATGCAATTAGACCATAAGGAGGGAAGCAGGGGATCATTACCAACATGCTGTTACTGTTGTCACCAAGACACATACTGTGAACATATAACAATGCATTCTAAACCTGTACTACATGATATGTCTGCTGCGTGTTAACAGTACACAACAAATGTAATATACACTGATCTCACTATTCTGTTCACCCTGTGCATCAGACCATATGAGCATGTCCCTGCACTGATGGTGTGGATGACAGGGATGCAGCACAGGCATCATCATATGCACAGGGTGATAATGTTTGCCAGGGGCATAGGCTGCACCAGTGGATGACATCATGTGTTTGGGTTAGGGCCGGTGATCTAATTGGATATGTGTGGTTGTTATGCATGTGGGTGTTGCGGTGCCCTACAGATGTTTCTGCTGTGTGCGTGTATGTGTGCACACAGTTCTGCCATGTGTCCAGCCTACACAGGGGTATTATTGACAGCTCCAGATTGTACTGACCAGAATGTACAGCTCACTGTGTCCAGCCATGGCCACGTGACCTGTTCCTGCCAGGGGATGCACGGGCACTACCAGGCAGAGGTACAGATTGGCTACTGTCCGATGGCACATGTCCACTGGAATCGTGTCCCCACTGGGAATGTCCAGGGCCACGTCCACGTCACCTGCTGTGTCCTGGTGTGGACAGCGCAGCATCAGCTGTACTGCTACTGCTACCGGCACTATGGGAGCGGGCATGTGAGGTAGATCATTCGCGTAGACCTGCACCAGGTGGTGTAGCTGGCCTACATCCACATGGCCTATGCCTCACTCCTACCAGATGTTCCAGCACAGACAGCTCACACTCGCGGATTGCCATGCCACGGTCAAGGATTACAACCATGTCAGCCAATTGCCTGTCCAAAATGTCAGCAATCTGCTGTTGAGCATTTGCCAATGCCTGGATGTTGTCATTTAAAGAATGGATAGCAGCCCTCTGAAGCCTCTGCCCTTCTCTGTTCTGCCATTCAACACGTGCCTGTGTCGCCATTACAGTCTGAAACATGTGTCTGGTGACACCAGCTGCTGCGCTGTGTCCCTTAGGTGCATGTCTGCCAGAGGTCCTGCTATGAGCAGCACTGGCCGCATGCCTGTGTTGCACATCTGTAGTCATTTCACTGACACCATGGTGTGAAGACACACCTTCTGTAGCCACCACATGTTCCTGTTCCAAGCTAACACACACTGACTGTCCTTCCTCTATGGCCACTGATGATGGGGTGTGTGTTGGCATGAGAACTGTGTGCAGGGAAGAGGGGGATATAGCTAGGATGGCAACCACTGGCACAGATTCAGCCCCTGATAACCCTGCCTGTACCTCAAGCATATGTTCATCACTGCTAGAGTCTGTGGGGACACTAACATCAGATGGACCGCAGGAGGGTAACGCACCTACATCACCTGTGAATGCAAACAAAGACTCTACATTACAATAGGAACACACACACAGACAGAGACACAGACACACACACACAGACAGAGACAGAGACAGTCAGAGACACAGACACACACACACAGACAGAGACACAGACACACACAGAGACAGAGACACAGACACACAGAGACAGAGACACAGACACACACACACACACACAGAGACACAGACACACACACACACACACACACACACACACACACACACACACACAGACAGAGACACAGACACACAGAGACAAAGACACACACAGCCGCAGAGACAGACACACACACACAGACACACACACACACACACACACACACACACACACACACACACACACACACACACACACACACATACAGAAACACACAGACAGACACAGACACACATACACAGACAGACACACACACACACACACACACACACACACACACACACACACACACACACACAGACACAGACCATGCATGTGATTTGACAGAAGGCATGCAGCATGCATGTGATACAGTAGACAGCATGCAGCTCAGACATTAATAGTGGTAGTTAGCATACATCCCTGGGTTGCACACAACAGCAAGCAGGTGTCATATCAGAAGCCATGCATTTCACACAATCATGGTAGTAAACATGCATCCCTGTGATACACCATGTGGACCAGCACAGGTTAACAGTACACATGGCTGATGTGACCTTGACATTAACATGTAGTATGACATGTAATCTGCTGACATGTGCATTGACATGCATACATGTTTGACACAATGGTGTCCTGACACATGTACAGCGGAGTAATGGGTATCACATTGCAGTGTTGTCTGTATGCCCTACAGATAGAATGCACTTTTAGCAGATGTGCATGAGCATTGAAGGGAAGTATAAGGCATCTACATTGTTATACAGTGTGAAGTACAGACATAGTGCCTTTGCATGGCATCATGAGGCATCTATATTGCTATACAGTGTGGAATACACACACAGTGCATAGCCATGACTGTGTGCATAAACATTACATAAATACTGTGGATTGTGACCTACGTCACTGAGGTGTATACACACTACACCATGTTGTGTCATGTGACAGGTCACTGGAGGACTTACGGATGACACCCCTGCACAACTGCTAAAATGTCTTAGCTGCCTGGCAACCATGTCCACACATGGCAGACTTGTCAATCAACCATGTCCCACATGACATTTATGTACCACACACGAGGTGCATGGCTGACAGTGATGTCCAACAGCAGCAAGGGAAATGTACGGTATCTGTGGCCTGATGTGGTGTCTATGTATGTGGAAGCTGTACAGGTGACTACTGTCATACTGTGACACAGTCATGATGTTCAACACATCTTATGTGGTCGAATTAAGTCACCTCCACAAGCTGTGCACAGGCATATGTGCAGTAGTGACTTACCAGGCAACTCCAGGCTCGGTGGTTGGGAGACACCCACCTCCATGATGGCAGCTAGTGTTTGTGGATGCTGTTCTGAGAGGGTCCGCAGGCTGGCCAGTAGCTCCTCGGTAGGTGTGAGTGAGGGCTGGTTTGGTGACCCACCATCTTTTCTACCTTGTTCCCTGGCAAATGAATTGGCATGCTGTTTCGCATGTCGTATCAGGTCCGTGCAGTGTCTGTGCACCTGCTGGTAGGTGCGGTTATGGCCACCCACATCATTAACCCTCCTGCAAAGTTCCTGCCACAGGTCATCACACTGCTGGGCATGCTGTGGCACATGGCTGAACAATACCTCATAGTTATCATGGAGGTACAGTATTAGGGCATCATCCTCCAATTGGCTATATGCTGGCAGGCATGATCGAGACATTATCAGGAAGACATAATGATGGTGACAGGTTACAGTATCTCAGAGATGCACAGAGATACAGCTGCACATACATGTGTATTAAATCTAGTACATATGAACAGTTATCTTTGCAAATCATCATGACACTGACATGACTGACATGTTTGTGTCACACACATGTAACACCCATTGTGCATTGGATATTATCACCATATATGTGTGTCACCTCATTACATTGCTCATACTCCATGTGAATGCTGTCTTGATGTGGGCATGTCTGTTTGCCTGTACTGGTGTTCTTACCTATCAGCACATGCCTGGATGTGTCCACAGTAATGCTGTTGACCTTGATGCTGTGTATATGTCACATATCAACACATACACTGCCTTAACGGACATGAGCAGTGACAATGCAGACATGTGCATGGAAACCTTTACATGTATGTGTTTTGCCATATACATCTACCCGGCACTGTATAGCAGTTCAACATCCTGCCACGTATCACCTGTGTTGCACATGTGATACACATGGGACAATGGCTAGCCGGATGTTATTCGCAGGGATGGTTATCAACTATAGCATGTACAGACAAGGTCATGCGGTAGTGTGTATGCCCTGGGCCATGTATGACCATAGGATGTGAGGTTTTCTATCTGTATCCGACAGCCATGTTGCCACTGCCAGGTGCATCAGTGCCACATTACTGATCCAGACTGTATATCTACCATGTGGTCATCGCACCATGTATGACAGAGATGACATGTGCAGCTTTGATGGAAAGGGTTGCATGGTATGGCAGGAGTATGTAACATGTATGGCACAGGGATCTGTCCAGCATGTGGCGATCCTTGTAGTAGGAAGGTGGCTGTCCATGACGTATGTCTTTCAGATCAGGATACGTACGTGTAGCATGTCCAACATTACAGTGTTTCACATGTCTTTATGCAGGGTAGCCAGCATGCTGCACAGTGGAGGTGAGGATTGTGAAGGCTGGTGTCACCCATCCACGCATGGCCAATACCCCTTAAAGGTGATATGTGATCCAATATTGGTCACCCGAGTGCTGAGTATGGCTGTCCAATGATCTCCATGCCCATGGATGGCACCCTGTCATGACTTGGGTTGCCTCGTATGATTATCTAATAGGCCTGGAGACGTCACCAGCTCAGGGAGGTAAACTGCACAGCACCATCCCTTACACACAGTGTCCATAATGTTGACCGCTGCCTAGGTGGTAGTTAATGGGTACAGGGTTATTAACCTAGCGGTGACAATGCAATAAGCAGCTGTCAGATTGTGCACATATGTCACTCGCCTCACCCACTAAGCCCATTCTGTATGTTGTCCACAACACTGAGACAGCTATTGCTCCTAGGTCATGGCCATTCACATCCTTACATACGCAGATGCCTCCCATTTGTCTGTGTGGTATGGGCTACAATGAGGGGGGAGTACAAAACATTAACCCTGTTTTACTGTAGCTGCCACTGGTGTGATAAGCACATGTCACTCAGACACCTTTTGTAGTGTTGCTTCTGTCAACAGGCCACTGGTAGAACACTCCTGTGACATACAAAGGTGCATCTAGTATACTCAGTGTAGGTAGAACACAGTATGGGTGATGATGTCCTATGACCTGTCACAGGTATGCTATGCAGTGTGAAATCATCCGTACTGTCATCTACATCTGTACTGCTAACATCTACAGTGATTAAGGTTCATGGACTTGCAGACCATACTCAGCAGGGTAATAGTGCAGTGCCTCCCATTATGACTGGCGTCTCCACTTTGTGGGTTATGATGACTGTTGCTGTGCTCCATTCAGTGTTTTCACAGACTGACATGAACCTATGTTTTACATGGAAGTGTATGTGTAGAGCAAACTGTTTTGCCATATGTGTATGATACGACCAGGGATGTGGACAGGTCACATGCAGCCTGAGTGCACCTTGTACCATCATAATTATGGTTACAGTGTTTCTGTAGTGTTCATGACTATGTGATTGTGTGCCTGCTGGGGGGGCAGTGGGTTTATATTATCCAACACCCTATCTGTATTGCATATTCATGCTCAGCACTTGTTCAGAACATGTAAGCACTTCATGAGCTACTAATTACTATAGCACCCATTCCAAATCATTTCCTACAAGTACACTGTCTGTCCTTACATTTCCAGCTTGCTTACAGTACAACAGCTGTTGTACACACGTACCTCACATATCTTGTGAGACATGGTTGAATATACAGGCATGTCCAAGTGTCAATTACCAGTGTTATTGCCTGTCTATATGATGAATATGGCAAACATGAGGCAATATAGCAATTGTCTCATGTACACAGTCAATGCTCACCTCTTAACATACGACACTACAGCCTGTGTAAGATGCTCATATGTAGCCATGCTGGGGGTAATGCTCTCTCCAGCCCAGACTGAACCTGACATTCATGTGGGGATGTTAAATGTTTGCAACACACCCCACTCATCACATAGTCTCACTAGATCTCCACCACCACAGGCCACACATACTATGACTATGACATTTGCGGAACCTCTCCATACTCTCTGTGTAGGCAACAGAGGCAGCCCCCATCACCAAACACAACACCAATTACTTAGATCCTGCAGACTCATGTGTGCCCAACAACTACAGCCAATAGGGTGTTATAACATACCCAACACACTAGTCATAGGTGACTCTGTAGGTGGTCACACTGATATCCCACTCAGCAGGCTACACAAGGTGATAGTCACTTTCATCTGGCTGTCGGGTAACAGAATCCGCAACATAACCTATGCACTCATGCCACTCCTCACCAGGTACAATTTGACTGTCATTCTCCATGTTAGTGTGAATGCCCTGAGATGTAACTTCCTGGACTACATGTACAGGGACATGCAATAGCTCTCCAATCTTGTAGCCCAGGAAGGTATCGCCCAAGCCCTGAGAAGCATTCTGCATTCATCCAGACTGATACCACTGTACAATGACTGAATGTTTCACTTCAACAGTTGCCTATGCTTCTGCTGTCATTCCACAGGCATCCAGTATCTGTCTGCTTTGAATGACATGGTCGACAAAACATGATGCTTTGGCACAGATGACCTGCACCTGTCGGCCCTGGGATTACGGATAACATCTAAGGCTCTTGCTGCTCCTATACTGCCTGTCTTGGACAGTTTCCAATAACATATTCACCACCAGAACAGGAACAGGCAAGCAAAACCTGAGGGTAATGTTACTCAGTGCTTGACAACTTCATCTCTAACGCACTCAGGTGAAGCACTCCTTATAATGGACCACTTCGGTATCTCTGCAGTGACTGGAACCTGCTTCTAGGCTCCGGAGAGCACCTCTGCACTGACAGGTTATATGCAGACCACACCTTTCAGTCATGTAACCAGGACCGGAACACCCATGGCGGAGGTGTGTCCATATTTCACAAGGATGTACACACCTCCAGGCTGGTTACATAGGACAATGCATCAGAGGTAATCCAAGTGCAACTAACTGTGGCCAGAACTGCTATACACATTGTAACTTGCTACACATTCCACACCATACCCCATGGTTAATGGCCCTCATTCCTTGGTGTATTGGACAGTAGGGTTCAGACAGGAACTACTGATGTGAGACTGACACTACCCCACACTTAACTGGGATACCTACTTATGTACCGACACATTAGGCCAATGCTTTCTGAGATTCATAACCTCCAATTGGCTGGATCAACCTATACACACCACCACCAAGGCCAGCAATATCCTAAACATGGACATTACCAACATGTGACTGGTGTTCCACACTTGGGGTTATCCCCTCGTTGGTCATTTCCGAATGTATGCTAATCACCCTTGTTATCCACATCCCGGTACCACACCCTTCATGGAATACACAGTACAATATTTCTACAAGGCCAACTTCAGACTTCTTATGACAGCGGTAGTAAATGTCATGACACCCGTGCAGATGGACAATATAGTTACAAACACTGAAATGTACACAACTGCACTTCATTAGCACTTACACAACTGCATGGATCATGCTATCCCAAACAGAGCCATGATGGTGCCCACCAGATAACGGACACCACTCTGGGGGTCCAGTTCCATGGACATAATGTACAGCAAAAGGAGGAGGCTGTTGCAAATTGGAGTACAATCCCATGGGTGGGGTGGCTCCCTGGACAGCCTCAGTAGGAATCCGGGATCCCTTATCACATCCTCCAAAGCTAGCTACATAAACATTACTGCGACACATTCCAAGGACTACCACAAAGCGTTATGGAGGTATGTCAGTACTCGATGGCAATACCCACATCTGCTCTGACATACGACGGTTAGGCAGGAACATTACAGAACCAACTGATATTGGCAACATCCTGGCAGATAGGTTTAATGCTAACGTTACACCCCTCTCACACCCTACAGGGCCTAAATCTATACAGGAACAATGCAGAGTCCCTGCGGTCACAACTACGCAGTTCCAACCTGCACTCTCTAAGGCCTGGAACACAGACTCCATGTGACCATCCAACATCCCAGGCTGCGATTTACACAAACCTCAGAATGGCTCCCCACTTGGCCACCAAATTCACTAATAGCCTTGCATCAGGCATTGTGGCCCCTGAATGATGCACAGCAACAGTTATCACACTCCAGACAGGTGGCGCCACAGTGGACCAGAGGGACTATTGCCCTATACACCTGACTGGATTGTTCTGCAAGGCTATGGGGCACATCATCATGGAAGTCATTCACAGAGACATTGGTGGGCTCCAAACCTTTGATACCACCCAGGTTGGATTTGTTAGGGCCAGACCATGGCTCCTACACCTGG
This sequence comes from Protopterus annectens, assembly GCF_019279795.1. NCBI lineage: Eukaryota > Metazoa > Chordata > Ceratodontiformes > Protopteridae > Protopterus > Protopterus annectens. Next base: position 1,918,770,509 of record NC_056733.1, on the reverse strand, counting down.
TGGACTCCTTTGATACAGTTACCAAGGTAGTAGATGACGGTAAGGAGGTCCACACAGCCTACCTTGTCCTCTCATTTGCTTTCAGCACCGTTCTCCATTCTGGTATTGACAACATACACATCCACCTGCACATCGACCCCTACGTCTTGAGATGTTATGCAAAGTGGCTCATGGACAGGACCCACACAGTGAGGGTAGCATACTGCAGTACCTACTGTAATTCAGTTACAATTGGCATACCTCAGTCCTCAGTCATAGGGCCCCTCATGTTCAGTATATGCTTCCCTGAGATACAGGCTAGCACAGGGGGACATTCCCTGAATAGGTTTCCAGACAACTGCAAACAAGGAGCCATGATTGATTCACCAGCTGATACAGACACCCTCCATAAGGGTGTCACTGTGATGGATACCTGGTGTCGATAACATGGCCTCAAGCTGCATGACACAAGGTGCATAGACATCCCCTTTGGATTACGCCAATCACCCACTGACTATCACATAGGTGGTAGTCCCCTACATACATGAGATATTATACGAGATCTTAGGACACATGTATATAGCACCCACTCCTTTGATAACCATATTGCCAATGTGGTGTGGATATCCCTTCTACATGGCCACCCTAATCTGTAATGGGTTTGTAGCTGGAACAAAGGCACCCATTGTACCTCTATACTCCTGACGTATGAAACACATTCAAGGGTACAACACCCCTTTTGGGGTGTACCTTACGGAACAGCAATGGCTTTAAATACCACAACATTAACACACCAAGAGGATTATTGACCTCCGAAGGATGACATATGCAGCACAACTACAGAAAGCACAACTGTACACATTTGCATACTGCATACTCAGAGGTGACCTCTGCTGAACATACAAGGCCCATGTCCACAACAATATTGATGGATATACTCCACATAAGCAACATAAGCAAAAGCCACTGAGAGCAACATGCTCAGGGATATGTACCCAAATGCAACGATGAGTGGGACGTGCTTGAGGGATACATTCCTGAACCGGACACTCACCATGCTTTGGAACATGATTCCTATGTACATCAAGCAGGGATCCTCACTAGCACTCTTCAGGAGATACCTCGATGGGTGGATGGGAGACAGACATGTACGCCAGGGATCACTGCAGTGGCTGTACTGTACACAGGTGCAGGTAACAAATGGCTCTGCTGTTCACAGGCACAGGACACTACCCTAGGGAGGTGCCACCAGTGAAAACACTGTAGTCAGGCTTACAAATGGACTTGGCCAGACAGCATAGTACCTAACTATGAACCTGTGAAGCTATTATATGTCCTTTGTGCATGGATAATTGAGTAGCTCTTCCATTTCAATTAGCTATCATGCTGTTACACTGTCCTGTGACTACAAGCCATATGTATCCTGTTATTGTGTATTGTACATGCCAATAGACATACCTTTTGTTTACATGATATAACAGTAATGCTATATAAAATATCTGACATATCTACCTACAATACTGTACATTGCACATATTTTAAACATTATCCCATAATGCAAAACATAATTGCACAGCAGGACTACCTTAGGCATGTTATTCTTGTTATATGCCTATACACATGCCTACTGTAACAGTATATCAACATATACTATCCCCTGTTATGGCACGTACTTGCTGGACAAACCCTACCACTGACGGTAGCTGGTGAGGAATTGTTGTGTTTAAAGCCCTTATGTAGCATCCCTTGTGGTGTATGAGATGTTTACCTTGTGGCCCACAGCAGGACACACAATTTCTACAAGCGTTACTATGCTCAACAAGACATCACTACATAATAGCTTTTCCCACTTTATGCATTGCGTACACTTTAATTAATACAGAACAGGCACTACATACACTAACATACTGAGTGTTCTACATATCTTGTTAGCGTTCCGAGTCTTTGTAGATATTTGTCTTGCTCCTTTCCTGTTTAAATGGTTCTATGGTATGAGCATACAGTTTGAATGTATGGCAAGCCATCCTTTTATACGTAGATACCTGTAACATGTGGTATCCTGCCACCAATTGGTGTTCCTGAGTAAATTATTACATGCACATCAGCTGTGCAGCTACTCCATTCACCAATTACGTGGCAACAGTGGGGTATAATTGAATACTCCACTTGGGCATTGGCCTTTTGCCCTACCTTCGAGGGAGATGGCCTGTATGTGCTTTGTTGTGAGGAATTGCAACTGCTATTTGGAGAGACATGGATATTTTGAATTCATCTTCCCCGTGGATTTTGTGTGATGGCTAGAGTATGTGGTTCTACATGTGAGTGTACCTGTCATCTCAACTGTCTGATACGGGACTATTGCAAACAAAACCTGTAACATCGCCGTCTGTTCCATTATACAACAGCTACGATTTCACATGGCGTCATTACAAGTGTGTCTCTCACAGGGTATGTTAATGCTTCTGCAGATGTCATTGAGTGAGTGGATGTTTGTGATGCTATTACAGTCTGTATTGCAATTGTTTTGGGTGTGGGGGAGATGTAGGTGGGTGTACATAGCATATACAGGTTTGTGGGGACTGCATTTATACATATTCCATATGTGTATGTGGGCTCCTTCCCTAATTAAAGACCTATCATTTAGTAGACTAAAACTATGGTTGTTGCAGGCTTATTTATTGAGCCATTGTTAATTGGTTCCTATATAGCATGCAGGTGAGGTTGATACTTCAATCCCTCCAGAAATACATCGATATGTAAGGGAATGTTACTACATGAAAGCTGTCTCGTGTATTTCTGTCACAGATATTTGCACTCATTGCAGTTGTGTTGGTGACTGAACCTCTTTGGCTTGGGTTGCCACCTTTTCAAATGGCCATAGTGGGACATTTGCAGGACACACATCGGTGTTTAGAGGCCGACACATACCCATGGTCAGTACACAGGATAGAACATACTTTTATCCTAAATACATCCTTATTCTTGTAGCACTTTAGCTACTTATAATGTTTCTTGTAACATTTACGTATTTTAGATACAGGAATAACTATTTAATGCAATTATTACATAATATATGGGACATAATTATGTCCTACAATCCCGGACATTTGCTCTTTTTAATATTTGTTGTCAGGACACAACTGCCCAAGGAGAGACTGTCCCTCTCAAAGTGGGACATGTGGTAACCATATGCCTAAGGCCAGCTATGACCACACCTACCGTAATGATCTACCTCCAAGTTAGCACTAACAGACACATGATGCAAACACACACACACACACACACACACACACACACACACACACACACACACACACACACACACACACACACACACATTACAGTCCCATGGAAACACACATGGCACCCTCAACACACACTTACACAGACTACAGCAATCATAAACACACTTGAACACAGTACCTACCTGGACCGCAGCACCAGCAGCGATAACTAAATGTCCCTTAACATCATGTTAATATTACTCGCGGTTCTAGTGTTCCGGTACTGTGGTCTTTCGGTCCTTAAGCCTCGTGATTACACGTGTCGGTATGTAAAGCATTCAGTAGTTGGCAATATCCTATTTATTTGTACCTCCATGGTTGTGTACATGTCATTAACCTATCTATATATTTGCAGATATAGGTGAATCCGTATATATCGACATATATCTCTCTATCACCCTTTCTATCTCATATATATATATATATATATATATATATATATATATATATATATATGGAGAGAGAGAGAGACAGGGAGAGTGAATACACTTTTCGTTGTGTACATGGCGGTGTATACTGTTTCCTGAACTCCGCACATTTGTGTTTTAACCTGTCACAATACACACCTGTCGTTGGTACATCTCGGGTATCTTAGTGGTAGGTGATTGTGTACATGGTTGCGTGTTCTACTCCTGGCAGTGGTTGTTTTACCTTTCAGAGCAGGCACTATTAGTACTGGGGTGAATAATGCTAGTTTCACCTGTTCTGGACATCGATGACCGTGATCTGTGCAATATTCAGCAAAGCTTAGCCCTGTTTCGCGCATATCCGTATAGTCATGTTTAAACGACGCTTACCAGCACTTGCCAATGCACAAACCCACTAACATGTGCTAAACCTGCCTTGATGACCTGCATCCAACATCCATTATTTGTACCTTCGGGATTACGTAATGGCTCTTGCAGGATGTGGCATCGGGAGCATGCACGACAGTCAGTGCCTTTACCACTTGGGCATCTGGGATTTGTACATGTGTTATGGTGTTTTGTATGCAGAGTGTGGGGGGAACAGTGGTTACACACATGGATCCCGCAATTGGCTCTGCTCCACTGAGGGACAGTTGGTTAATCGATGTAGTGGTGACAGCAGATACTGTTTGCCTCGGCTGATGAATGGCCTCTGACAATCGGGCATGTACCTACCGATGTATCTAGGAACCTATATATACAGTATCAACATATGCTGTTAGGTTCATGTACTGTCCAGGTGTTGACTGTCCTTGTTCCAATAGCTGTTGTGTGTGCAATGGTTGAGGGCTGCCTATGTAGGAGTCACACAGTAGGCCACCTATACATTACAATTTACAGGTGGTCGTGTGTGTGTGCCATCCAGTTTACTGTGTGTGCAGGTGGAGAAGTGTGTCAGTCCTTAGGGGCCTATATTGTCAGTGTATGCGCTATACGTTCCCTCTTTGCCAAAGCGTGGGCATATTGGGCACGTCTCCATCTGCCTACTGGGGCTGGCACAGGGTGTTCGTGGTCTGAATCCCTCTGTGCCTGTGATGGCCTTGGCAATTGTGGTGGGCTGTGAGGGCCTTCACCATTATGTCCCTGCTGCAGCTGTTTCCACAGAATCATGTAGCATGGCACATACTATGAAGATGTGGGCACACATGCCTGGAGAGTACTGCAAGGCTCCACCAGATATGTCCAAGCAACGGAACCGTGATTTCAGCATCCCAAACACATGCTCTATGATGATTCTGGTTTGTGCGTGTGCCTCATTATGGTGTTCTTGCATGGGTGTGTGTGCATTTCTGATGGGAGTCATCATCCACGGCTCCAGTGCATAGCCAGCATCCCCCACAAGGTGGCCATATGGGATGTCCCCCCTGACAAATACCTGATACAGCTGTGAGGCATGCCAGATGTGGGAGTCATGGTAGCTTCCAGGGCTGCCAGCACACACATCCGTGATAATGCCCTGGGCATTGCACATGACCTGGCAGTTGATGGAGTGGTATCCATTGCGGTTTATGTAGCGCCTACCATGCTCACTGGGTGGTGACTTGATATGTATGTGCATGCGGTTTATCGCACCCAGTACCTCTGGGTAGTGTGCCACATGGTGGAAGAGATGCATATTGCTGGCCAACTCCTCCTGAGTTCGGGGGAAGTATATATGCTCATTGGCATGTAGTAACATGGTATCCAAGAACTGGTGGAGTACCCTGGATGCTGATGCCTGTGAGATCCCCATTATATCTCCATTTGGCATTTGAAAGGTACCTGTGGTTTGTATTCTCAAGCTTACACATACCTTTGTATCCACTGGGATGGGTTCCCCTCTGTTGTTTCTGGATCTCAGGTGTGGCCAGCACAGCTCAACTATTTGCTGTAAGATGTCCCTGTCCACCCTGTAATGCTCTACTATCTCCAGATCATGTAACCCCTGGTAGGTTACCCTTGGTCTGAACACTCTTCTCCTCCTCCGGGGCCTGCGGTGGTTGTCAGCATCATCCTCCACAACACCTTCAGTCTCCAACACATGGTGATGAATCACAGCTATGGCAGCTCCAAACAAGTACATTGTAAATGTTCCCCATCTGTTTACACCGATTGTGCAGTGTTTGGGAATACACAGGTGTGTGTGAGGTGCCTTCACACTTTATACTATTGTGCTTTGAACACTGATGATGTCATAGGGTGTGTATGTACAATCGGAGCTGCAGGGTATCTTATGTGTTTTACCGCAGGTACTGCTAATGTGGTGCCTTTGGTGTTGAATTACATTTAGCTGCCATGGATTACCTCTTGCCCTTCCCTTAACATTTCTTAACATTTCCCCTCCCATTTTCTGGCATGCATCCAGCAGCCTGCTTTCTTTTGTACTTTCCAAAACCTGGCATATCTTGTGAAATGTGTTCTATGGCCAATCTACTGCAGGTTTGCTTTGCTCTGCGGTGACAGTTCTCTTTTCTTTGCAATCCGACACCAACTCTATCCTGTTCTGCAGGTTGCTGCTAGCAGACCTGTTAGCTGCCATCAATTACCCATCGTGAGTTAATAGGTGTTAATTGCTCAGTTGTACTCCAATTACCCTACTGCGGCATTTCCTTATTTTCTTCCCCTAACCTTCCTGTTTGAGCTGTGGTGCGTGGTGCGTGCATCCACTTACCGGGTTTCGGGCATGTTTTCATCCACGTACACATGTGCTTTCGGGCACCATGTGTGCTCACAGCTAAACGATGCTATACCTACATCCCCACCCCTATCCTGTGGCTTTGCTTAGCAATGGGCAGCCCAGATTTACATTTCTCCAATGTGCTTACAGCTACGGTGGCACACCCCACTGCTGATATCATGTATACCTCCAAACCACTCCTCAGTGTTGTAGTGCTGCGCCGTATGGTACATCCTTAGTCCGGCGGGATGTTTGCAATTCACTATAACTTGCCTCATTTGCATGGCATTGACTATTAATTCATAGTTACCGCGCCGAACACTGTCACAGACCCTTAGCAACCCTTGCAGCTTGGTTGTGGTGTACCATGCATACCATTGACTATTATGGTGAAATCATGATTTGTATTACATTGCGATTTTATGACATTTGTATATATTTTCCTTATGTTCCCGTTTGCGCACACATGCCCTACAGTTGTACTTTGCGTTACTATGGACATGACATTAAAGTTGTTTCTTATGCCATTGGCTGTATATTTAGCCATTGGCATATGTTAACTTTGTAATACATGAGTCTGGTCCACTTTCATAGCTCCGATGTTCTGTTTGGCAAAATGTAAACCATTTTTTTGGTTTACATTTCTGTAGGCTTACGCTATGCCTGCACCACTTCATGAATCACTATGTACCTTCATTTGCATGCTGCAGTACTGCGCATAGGGTGATTAGCATACCTGAGCTGAGGGCTGCGCAGATCTGGCGTATGCTGGTAGTGCACGTGGAATTGGATTGTACCTGAATCGCTCGGAGGCCATATTTGGCGTTATACCACCTACAGTGCCCCTGTTCCTGGCGCAAGCTTCATGAATCCCGGGGGTAAGCGCTTTCAAGGCAATCCTCTTCATCAGACCTTAAGGTATTTTTATACCTTTCTTTATTCATACTTATGTTTATATTCTTGGGTTGTTGGTGCCACCATCTCTCTACTTCCTACATATTTATAAGTATGTCTTTGTATTTACATATACATGCATGTGCATATAAATATGTATATGTGTGTATATTTGAATGCACATATATATATTTGTGTTTTTTAAATATGTGAATTAATTTGTGAGTTGAAAAATATTTATAGTATAAATTTTGATATGCATGTACTTATTGGGTATGTATTCATGCAGGTATGGGTATATTAAAGTATGTATTTTCACTATCTGTTTGGAATTGGTGCAAGTCTTGAAATAGGGGCATGTCTCTTTAAATGGAATTTATTTAAATGAACAGGAAATTGTATGCTTTTGCACCGATGATGTTTTTTTGCGAAACCGGTCTTTGATGGTTATGTTGGTTGGAGGCTGTTTCTACTATTTTAGTTGTTTATTTACTATTTTTTCAAGATAGTCAAGGAATTAAAGGAATTACTTTTGAAACTTTATTGTTGGAGTGCTGGAGTGTTTTGTCTTTGCTTTATACATTATCAGAACTTATCAATGATAATACTACTCATTTAAATCCTAGCAATATTGCCAATGTAATAATAAATAGGTTTCTTGCAAATTTCTCCCCTGAAACTGTCATCCCACTCTAAACATTTCTGATTCACTGACCCCCCCCCCTCCCTTTTCAAAGGATTGTATCTCCAAAACCACACACATCTCTCAGTGGATCTTGACAATATAACAAGGTGTCTAATCAATAGCAGCAAGCAGGCTCTTGCCGATCCCCTCAATAAATTGTCAACCTAAGCCTTATCACATGGTATGTTACTGAGACATAACACACTGTGGTGATAATATCCCTACATAAGACTGGCCCCAACACTGACCCAAAATACTACAGATATATTAGCCTTACCAATCTTGTTTAAAAAGCCATGGAATGCATTATAAACCAGAGCAGTAAAATTTGATCAATTTGGATATGCAACAATTTAGATTAGTTAAGGGTAAGTCATGCCTGCTAAATCTTGTACATTATCATTCTTTGAAAAGTTCAGGCATGTGGTGGTCAGTGATCAAAATGTTCACACTGCCTACATGGATCTGGCAAAGTCATTTCACACCACACTGATGGCCCTAAACATTGATCCCTATGTGGTAAAATGGATTGCAAAGTGAGTCAAGGACAGAACATATGTTATCAGAATAGATGATGCCTCATCAGTTAGGGAAATGGTGACTAGTGCCATTCCACTGCATTCTGCATCCATCTCCCTCCTTTTTGGTATTTAGTTCTCAGAACTAAACATTGATGACAAGAATCTGTAGCTGACTATGTTTGCTGATGATTATATTGTAAGCTGGGTGTACTACTTAAAGGAACTAATCCATCTTAACTTCTGGTGCACTGAAAAAGGGTCTCAAACTAAATGCGAAGAAATGCAGTATCATCTTCAGCAGAAAACAACAAATTTCTGCCATCTACTGTATCAGTGATACCCCACTCTCCACTGAGTCTGTGATCAGAAACTTGGACGCATGGGTCGATGAATCACAAAGGGCATCTCATCTAAAACCAAGCAGGTTATTGTTCCAGTGTACTTTGCCGATTACACATATTATAGAATATAAGACCCCATTTGGCATGTATCTCATTAGACACAGCAACAAATGCAGAGGTTCCTAAAAAGAAGGATCCTGGGCCTCATAACTCAT
>NC_056733.1:1918561467-1918758967 GCF_019279795.1 Protopterus annectens | reverse complement strand
GTGTCCAATCCACCTACAGAATGTCTTTGGGATGTGGGAGAAAACCGGAGCACTCGGAGGAAACCCACGTGACCACAGGGAGGACATGCAGACTCCGCACAGAAGGCACCCCAGCCGAGGAATGAACCGGAGAACTTCTTGCTGTGAGGTGGCAACGCTAACCGCTGCACCACTGCGGCCACCCTCACATCCCCTATTTACCTTTTCATAAAAAATGTTGACACATATTATGTTTGAGTTGCTCTTTTCCTCTTCCCTTTCCTTTCAATATGTTATTCCTTTGACTGTGTCATTTTCTGATCCACAAATCAGATTAAAACATGTTTTTTTTTTATTTATCAGCTATTTCAAAGAAAATATAGAACATTCCAGATGATAGCTATTTATCCAAATTATAACAGTTTTTATTAGCACCACATCCATTCCATATTGCAGCTTATAACACAACCACAGACCCAAAACAGTTTTCATGTTCTAAACTAGTTTTCTCTGCTCCACTGAACTAACATTTGCTTTTTACAATTATGTCCCCAAAATCTGACTATCACTTTGTGTTAAATTTTCTTGTTCATCAACCAGACATTGTTCGCAGGTTGTTCCTGTTATCTATTCCAATCATCACCCTACTTTTTCTTATTTTTGTTAGGGGCCAGAGTGTCATGTCAGCTGTCACCACTTCTCTTTATTCAGAGACATTCTACCTTCAACAGTCATTTGCTTGTCTCAGGTCTTCTCATATGCAGCTAATCTATCTTTTGGCTGGACATCCATTTCTCCTCTTGCCTTCTTCCTGTCTCTCCTAAAGATACCTTACTGATTTTTTACTAATTTCCTCAACGTGTAATGAAACTACTGTAATATCTTTTCCTTGACTTCTCTGTAATGTACTGTACTTTGGGTTCTACTCTGATGTCTTAATTTCTTCATCTGTTCCACAGTGTGCCTCCAATTACCCATCTCAGATACTTCATCTCCGTCACTTCAAGCTTCTGCAGTTGGTAGGCCTTCACTGTCAAAGTTTCTGTATCTTAGAGAAACACCTGTGACACCACTTTTTTGTTTACTAACACCCTTGTTTCCCTTTATTAGTTTTTACTGCAAATTTACCACATGCCTTACTTGTTACATCTAATTTTAATTCAGTCTTTTCCCTTTCCTTTACTGTTAATACTGCTATAACATTGGTGTTACTTAATATCCCTACTGCTTCCGCAATGCTATACACCAACCATTTTGTATTCCAAACTTCAGCTTTAACTTTCCTTACTAAATAATTTCTTTAACAAACAGACAAAATGGCTAAGGAGGCAATTCTTTAATACTCTTTCTAATCATGCACTTATCATCTAAGACAAACCTTAACCATAGAAATTATTATCAAGAGTTCATATATAGATACTTTTATATAAATGTTATGTTTCTGCCACCTACAGTCATTTTACTCCGTGTAGTTATTTCCTTATTCAGCACAATGGCATATGTTTGTTACATATCTTTGTTCTTTGCTCATTTCATCAGCCACCTGGATGATGTTGGTAGACTTCATGGTCTTTCATTGGTTAGGGATTTAAGTTATTGGTTGGGCCAGTGGTTTGGCTACCACTACCAGTCCCTCAGCAGTGGTAGCCATAGTATACAGTGGTCGTCACACGGGATTCAGCTTTCTCCAGTTGCAGTAGATAGTTCACCTACAACACACCTGTGTATGCATTTCAGGACCTCACTGCAGCAGCAGGCCAATAGGACAGCCGGGGGAAACAAATTATTTTCTTGCTCTAGGGAATTATTCTCACTGCCCTTGGTGCTGAGAGACTGAAACAAAAAAAAAAAACTGTGACTCGTAAATCCTGAGTATTATCTACAAAACTTGCCCAAAAAATAAATATGTCCAGGAACCACAAATACAACTTTATTCCTTCAGTAAGACTAATCAAATCAATAAGCTTTTGCAAGTTGCTTCTTCAGACTGTAAATATTTAACCTTTAAACTAAGATTTCAGCCCTAGAGATGTTCATTTTCACAATACACATAGAGGGGAACTGAATAATTCTAAAGTAATAATTTTGGAACAACTAAAATATAACATCAGCAGGAGTATGACACTTAAAAATTATCTTTTAAAAAACAAATAGTTTATAATAAAATTTGATACTTCAGAATCTACAGGTTTGAGTGCTGAAGGTTACTGGAAATATTTAATTGTTTAATTATTTGTCTGAGTCTGCCAATTAGTTTGTGAATTTTTACATGAGTGTTTCTTGTAGTTTTTTATTCTTCAAGTAGCTTGATGTTTCAATAAAGTTTGTGCGAAACAGTCATAAAGCAATTGTTTTTGTTGCAGTTTCCTACATCCTCAATAACCTGCACTTTGTCTTATATAATAGTTTTGTTTGCCCTTCTAGATATCAAATCTGCATCTAAAACCCTAGCTTATATCTGTCTTTCACTTTATGCAGACCTCCACAGTGGAACTACCATGCTTTGATACCGCAAACAAGACATGACAAGCATTGTGGACAATGACCTTATTCAAATGTGTAAGTGTTTTTGATGTTTCCTGAATAGGATTTCAATAGATAAATTCAACAGTAAAGCATAACTTTTTATGTTAATTAAAAGCAATTACATAACTTTAATGAATCAATTACTTTATATAAAAATAACAAAGTTGTGGTATAATGTGAAATAATACACTACAAATAAAGTTTTAATGATGATAATAATAAAAACAACAATGTATAAAGTTATGAAAATAATTTAATTTCATAAGTTTTCTATGTATTAATTCTGGATTTATGTGGACAACTTCTTTTAGCCCTGGTATTGCATGTGTCTAAATGCAGCTGTCATTGCAATTCCTTTTTACCATTGTATATTCCTGAACGCACATCATGTATGGTTGTGGTATAATGTGAAATAATACACTACAAATAAAGTTTTAATGATGATAATAATAAAAACAACAATGTATAAAGTTATGAAAATAATTTAATTTCATAAGTTTTCTATGTATTAATTCTGGATTTATGTGGACAACTTCTTTTAGCCCTGGTATTGCATGTGTCTAAATGCAGCTGTCATTGCAATTCCTTTTTACCATTGTATATTCCTGAACGCACATCATGTATGGTGAATAGCTCAAGTCATTGAATGTTGGTAGAGCTCTTTTCACATAGAGAGTGCAATGTAGGATGAAGTATGTTAGGACAAGACATTTATAGATTACATGCAATCAAACAAGGTGCAAGTGAGGACTTTAAAGAAGCATTACTGGTAAGTAACTAGTCAATGAAATGCTACATAAGTTGGAGATAACTAAACTCCAGGTCACACAACTCTAAGAGATGCTTGATATGAATGATGTTCCTCAGATAAAAGCACCTAGACTTCATGTCAGCTGAGGCATGGTCCTTTAATGTCTACCTGGCATTGAGGACAAGTCTTAAATCATCTAAAATGGATACAAATTTAAGGTTCCCTCCCCTCCCACACATGCATACAAAGAAAGTATGGAGGATCAGGCTTAGAATGACAGAAGCTTTGAGAGTTTTAACGATCTTGAAAGTACTATGTTTTAGATGATTTTTAAGCATTCACCAATGGATTCTGTCAAGATCATAAGGCTCATAGGTTCAGAGGTGTTTACTAGGCTAACGGCTACAAGGGCTTTTTTAAGCTTAGCCATGCATCCCAAATATCTGACAAGTTCTGATACCCTTGATAAGTGTAAGCACGGGCCTGGGAGATGAACCATTTACAGGTTACCTATTTGCATTAGAGACATAGGTGCCAAACCAGGGATGAATTTCCAGTTTCCCATCTAATTGTCCAAGTTGCACTTGGGTTGGGTTAGGGAGGAACTCTGCTTCACATGGATGGGGAGCCTGTTCCATAGATGGGTAGTGTCTGGGATACATACCTATCTCTCCAGCAGGTCCTATTTATATCACAGGCAAGGTTTAAGTCTTTAGAATGGGTAATTTTGGTACTGCTTGTTTTGTGAATATACAGGAGGTCCATCAGAGTGGGGTCTGACAATGCCCTGTATGCCAGGCATAGATCTCCCCTCAAAAGTCTGTAGGAGAGAGTATACAGGGAAAGGGCCTTGAGGCAGTCAGCATAGAACATATTACTTATGCCCTGTATTCTTTTAGTATGGAACCTCTGTGAATGTTCCATTTGTTGAATATGCCTGGTTAGGTACATACCAAAGGGGGCATTGTACTCAATGACAAGTCTGATGAATGCTGAATACAGTGGAACAATGACTTCCTTGGACGTAGATGCTATACCTTTGTTTATAAGTTGTGTAACATAGAATGATTTCCTCACCACTGTAGACACATGATGATCAAAGGCTAGATTACTATCTATGTGTGCCCCTAAGTCCCTGACTACTGGGTCAACTGTAAGGGGTATGTTGTCAATATGATAGTTACCAGAGATGGATGACTTCCCAAAGGATACTATTATGGATTTTTTGGCATTTAGTTTTAGTCCATGGCTCTGACAGCAGTTGTTTGTCTGTGTCAGCCCCTCCTGGACAACATTTGTGTCAGCAAGAGATTCAATGACAGCTCCTAATTTGCAATAATCTGCAAATTTAGTCAGCCAGAGACCACCGACATTGGCCTTGACGTCTGAGAAGTAAATGCCAAAAAGGAGTGGTCCAAGGACTGATCCCCGAGGGACTCCACTTGTGACTGGCCTCTTTGTAGAGGTGTACTCCCCAAATCTAACTTCATGGGTCCTGTCTGTGAGCCAGTTGGCTATCCATTGGGTGACATACGGGTTTGTACATAACCTCTTGAGTTTGTCAACAATGCTTGAGAGGGGTATTGTGTCAAATACCTTGGCTAGGTCAAGGTAGGAAGTGTGAACACTTTTGCCTTCATCCATTGCTTTGGTGACCTTTTCAAAGAAGTCCATTAGGTTGAGTAGGCATGATCTGCCCTTGGCGAAACCAAACTGGGTTGGGTCCAGTGTCTGGAGGCTTACTACATTTCTATTGATCATCTCCATGATAATACTTTCCATGGCATTGCATATAAGACTAGTGATACTTATGGGTCTGTACTTTTCAGGGTCTGAAGATGGCCCAACTTTGTGCAGAGGGATGACTGTTGCCTTTCTCCATTCAAGAGGCATGAAGCTTGTTTGCAGGCTACAGTTAAATAGCAATTCCAGAGGCCCTGATAGGTCATGTCTCATGCTATTTCGAAGGCATCCTAGGATATTATATGAGCCCATTGATGCAGTGTTCTTGGTCTTAGACAGAGAATTAAGGCCTTGTTCCCTAGAAAAAGTGTGTGGGGGGGTTATATTTGATGATATTTCCTGAGGGAAGGTTGAGAGGGAGAGAGGAGTAAAGTTGGAGCTGAATTTATCAGCCAGGTGGTTTGCTATATGTCAAAGGAAAAAACTTCAAAGACCAATACACGTAAGGTTCAGTTAAGGCACTTTAATTTACTTGAAACAAGGAGACAAAAACATGCAAACACAGGATTTGTCTAACTACTAACAGGAAGTATGTTCATTCTTATACTGTTTTACAAGACATGGCCTTCTAAGCTGACATAATCAAACACAACTTTAAGCATTGTACTACAACAGGTGTTACTTCAGATTTTCTGCTGACATGACTAGATTTGTGAGAAACATTTTAGAAAAACAACCTGGCCTTGATGACCAGTACTTCGCTTACAAGCCTCTATTGTACAGTGTTACATTTCAAGGTACTCTTCTAATACAGATACAAGCAAATGCTGATTGCAGTTCATATTTTCAAGCAGGCTTTTGTCCTAATTATCTGTTACTTCTACAGCTGTGTATGCTCTCATAGCACAGCGGAAATTCTTGTCTGAGTTTCATATAAGCAGTATTGTTCTATTCATTATTTTCCTAACACAAGCAGAAATCATCTGCTTCTCAGTAAATTTCCAAGGCACAAGCAAGATTTAGCTGACAATACAAGGTCAGAAAGCAATTGCAGTTTGTACAGATTTATGCAGTATGAAATAGAATAAATGTGTTAACTCTTTTAGGCTCTGAATGCACTAAGCATATTACTAATACACACATTAATACATATTTTTCTAACATTTCCCCCCTATTAATACTTTTATTCTACTTTCAAAATAAGCATAAACAGTGTGTTTTCTTCTCCTAACCTCTTCCACTCAGGATTTGCAGTTAAGAGAGTCATTCAGTTTAAACTTATGAAAGCATTTTCAGACTTTTAACAGTTTTTCAAACTCAGTACTTTGATATAAGGTTTCAGAAACTGACATGTCTATAAAGTCTTTGATCAGTCTTTTCATGCAGGGGATACCACAACAAACACATACTCCCAGTAGGAGCATACCTACACAAATGGCAATCAGGATGTTCATTAGGATGGTACCCCACCCCCCAAACTATTTCTGGAAAAAGTCCATCAGTGGGTTTGTCCTGGTTTGGTCATGGCTGATACTTGCTGAATTACCTCAAGATGATTGTCTATCTCGTGTTTATGGTCAGGCATATATGAACAGCATTCTTCTTGGATTAAAGTGCACATACCACCTCTCGCCGCTAGGGTGAAGTCAAGAGCCATGCGGTATTGGAGCACTACAGTTCTCATAGCATTCAGTTAAATATTCACCAATTCGAGAGCAGAAAAAGTTGCATTGCTCATTACTTTGAGAAGTTTCGACAGTTTTCTCAGCTCCCAGATCGCTTTCACTGCTCCATATGCTGGTAATATGCCTGCCCACAATATAACGCTATCACTCAAATCCATGTGTGTCAGTCCTTTACCCAGAGAGTGATGGTCTTTCCAACGTGCATCGATTTGTCCCACTGGATTTACAGGTTTCTTGATGACTTCTCGGACATTTCGAATTTCCTATGAGGCAAAACTGCGGTTTGTCGTATGGCCGGAACCAGGTAACCCAAAAAACAACTGCCGGACCAATTCTCAGGTAACCATTTGTATGCCTTTCTGCCACACACAAAATAACAATCCTCTACTTTAGTAGTAACCTTGCTATGAATGTACACTCGCCCTGCATGAAACATTTTTCTATCAATTATAGACAGCTGTTTATAAAGAACAAAATTATGTTTTACTTCATCAAGTGTTTTGTGCATCAATCCAAGAAATGAATCATAGTTTGTGTTACAATAAAGATCTACTTTGTTTCCTTTAGTATAACATCTATAAGGAACAGTCACATTGCAATTACTCCAACCCACCTGAACAGTATCATTTTTATAAAAACACACAGTTCCCTTTTGTGGAACAGACAAGTGCAATGCTATTTTATCTTGTGCTGTAATGGTTGAGGTATCATAAATCAAGTTCTTCCAGGTCTCATTGACCCCTAGAGGGACCATAGTCATTAATAACCCCCCGTATGCTGTCGGCAAAGCTGTGCAAATCCAGCAATTTAAAACATTGAAAGTCTCAGCATACACATATTTAATTGCCTGGTAAGTGCTAAAGTTTGGATGCCAGTTTATGAGTAATGCTTCACGTTTATTCAGTTCAGTCTGCGTGGCTGGGAAAAGAAAAGGCCAAAACAAAAAGATTATTGTCACTAATACAGTTAACAGGATGATTATACAATACTTCTTAGGAAAGGGTTGTTCTGCATTCCTGTTTCTTCTGGACTCTATCATTTTTGCTCTTGGCATGTAACAAGATTTTTGTCCAGTTCAAAGTTTTCAACTAATTTACAGTGTGTCAGGTGGATCCAAGAGGTGTGTTCTGCTATCTTGACTGCAGTGGGTGTTGACAAAAGTACTTGATATGGGCCTTCCCACTTCGGAGACGTCCAATTCTTTTTCTTAACCACCTTCACCCAGATCCAAGTTCCGGGGGACACTGCCACTTCTGACGGTCCAGTTCGTTCTTTATCTGAAACAGAATTTAACTGCAACAAATGTTTAGAATTTAATAACTTACGCATATACTCTGCTAATGTACCATCAGCTTCCTGGTCTGCGGGCATGAGAGATTTCCACTGCGGTATATGATAAGCCCTTCCAAAGAGCTTTTCGAAAGGAGTCAATCCTTTTGCATTCGGAACAGTTCTCATGCTCAACAGTGCCAGGGGCAGACAGTACACCCAGTTTCTCTGCATTTCTGATATTAACTTCCTTAACTTACTTTTTAAAATCCCATTATGCCTCTCTACTAGCCCTGCAGATTGTGGGTGATATGCACAATGTTTTCTTTAAAGAAATACCGAAAAATCTACTTAGCTGTTGTATGGTCTGGTTCATGAAGTGTGTGCCATTGTCACTGTAGATCCTTTCCGGAATGCCGAATCTAGGGATGATTTCTTTGACAAGGACTTTGGCCACCGATGTAGCATCTGGATTTTTAGTCGGAAAGGCTTCCACCCATCTGGAAAACATATCTACAATGACAAGACAATACTTCTTATTTTCACATTTATTCAGCTCTATGAAATCCATACAGATAGTATGAAACGGATATGGTGGTATAGAAAAACTCCCTTGCTTGGGCTTTAACGCCCCTTGTGCATGATGTTTATTACAAATGTGGCATACCGCGCAGAATTTTTTAGAGTAATTTGAGAAGCCATATGTCGTGAACACTTGATTCACCAGCTGTGCCATCCCCTTGTTGAGACATGGCTCTGCCCATGGCTCAACAAAGCTGCATATCTAAACAAATTAGATGGTAATATTGGTTTCCTTTCTTTAGAGATGTACTTTTCAAGAATTGCTCCTTGTTTTACCCATCTTTGTTTTTCAACTTTCGTAGTAAGTGTCTGCATTGTTTTTAACATTTCTAAGTCTAAAATCTCAGAGGGTTGTAATTCCTCATTCAAAAGAAATGCTTCTGAAGCTGCCTGCTTTGCAGCTGTATCAGCTCTCGCATTACCTTTTGAAATCCTATCCTGTTGCTTGGTATGAGCTACACATTTACAAATAGCTACTTTCTGAGGTAACTGAATAGATTCTAAAAGATCTAAAATAAACTGTGAATGATTAATCGGTTTGCCAGTAGATGTTATCATTCCTCGATTTTTTTCACTGTTGCGCAAATACATGTACAGTAGAAAAAGCGTTCACACATTTATCCTTTGCTAAGGTACATGCCCGTGTCAAGGCAATCAATTCTGCTGCCTTTGCAGATAAACTATGTGGTAAAGATTTCGCTTCTATAATGTCAATATCAGAAACTACTGCATATCCTACTAGGTTCTGTCCTGCAGGACCCCTTTTGCATGAGCCGTCCACGTAGTATGTCACCTCGGCATCATCCAAGGGAACATCCATAAGATCTTTTCTAGGTAGTGTCTTTTGCTCAATCACCTGCAGGCAGTTGTGTGGTGTGCCATCTACAGGGGTTGGGAGCAAGGTAGAAGGGTTCAAAGTCGTACATCGTTCAATTGTCATGTGAGGTTGGCTCAACAATATAGTCATACAGGAAAGATGCCTAGCAGGGGAAAGATATGCTACCATCTCTTGCAGTAAAATAATTGTGACTGCATGAGGCACTCTCAATGTGAGAGGGTGGAACAACACTACTGAGGCCGAAGCCTGTACCGCCATTGCAGCTGCAACTACTGCTTGTACACAGTGAGATAAAGACTGTGCCACTGGGTCCAGTTGTGATGAATAATAAGCAATAGGGCGTTGCTTGTCCCCATGCTGCTGTGTTAACACTGATGTCATATAACCTTGCTTACAATCTACAGTTTGGAAAAATCGTTTATGATAGTTTGGTAATCCCAAACCTAATGAGGACGCTATTAACTGTTTCACTTTGCAGAAAGCAGATTCTGCTTCTGGTGTCCATTGTATCAAATCCTGCGCTGCCATAGGCTTTTTATAAATCAGGTTAGTCAATGGTGCAGATTCCAAGGCATAGTTTGGAATCCAACTCCAACAAAAATTAGTCGTACCCAGGAAGGACATCATTTCCTTCTTGGTAGTGGGTTTTGGTGCTTGCAAAATCACAATTTTTCTGTCCTCATCTAATGTCCTACCCTCCTTGGATATTACATATCCTAGGTATTTAACTTGTTTTTTCCAAAACTGCAGTTTATTTTTGTTTACTTTATGTCCTTCAGTGGCTAAAAATTGTAATAGCGCTATGGTGTCTTCTTTACAATCTTGCTGGGTGGGGGCCACCAGCAGGATATCATCAACATAAAGCAAAATATGACTACCTCTTGGTGGGGTAAATCCCGCCAAGTTGCTTGCCATCTCTTGTGAGAATATTATTGGACTTTCACAATACCCCTGTGGTAGTCACGTATATGTATACCTTTTCCCCTGAAATGTGAATGCAAACCAATACTGGCTGTCAGGGTGTATTGGTATCGAAAAGAACGCATTGCTAATATCTACCACAGAAAAATATTTCTGTTGAGGTTTTAAATCATTTAACAGGGTGTGTGGGTCTGGCACCGTAGGTGCCCTTGGTATTACTGCGTCATTTACAGCTTGTAAATCTTGGAACATACGCCACTCTCCATTCACTTTCTTAACAGGAAATAAGGGTGTATTACATGGTGAATCAGGAGATTCTACCAGCACCCCTTCCTTAAGTAAAGCTGCTATAATAGGTTTGATTCCTACCTCTGCATCTTTTCTTAAGGGATACTGTCTCTTTTGTGGTCTAAATGCTGACTTTGGCGTAATAGTTACTGGTCACGCTGTACTAATAAGTCCTACATCTGATTTTCCTGTCGACCAGAGAGTTTCTGGTATATTCTGTAAGGCATTCTCTTCCTCCTTCAATAGGAGTGCTAATCAGCTTTCCTTGCTAGACTGCAAGTGTACAGCTGGGTGGGTCTGAGTTATCCAATTCAACTTCTGCATTTGTATTCCCTGTTCTGATAGTTCTAACTCTGTCTGTTTCTCCCATCTCGTGACTTTTTCTCCCAAGTCTACCCATTTTACATTCTTGTCCTTAGTTAAGCTAACATGTGGTAATCGATTAGATTTATAAAGTGCAAAGAATTCCTGGGGCAATGAACAGCTGACTACACTGTTCCCTTCTGTGTCCCAGTACAGATTACACAATATCAATCTGTTTGCACGGTTTCTAAACAATTCTTGCTCATATTCCTTATCAGGTCCTGGTGTATTACAATAATACAGAGTACAGTGCAACAAATGCTGTTTATCAATGTCAAGGGAGGGGAACTTGCTGATGGCTACGTTCATCATCTCTTCGGTCACCACCCCTGGACCAGTCGTAACCAAGTCCTGGCTGTACCAATAAAACATTCCATCCACCGATTGTACTGCAAAGGTGTCAATTTGTCACTGTGCTTCCATACCCTGCATAGTCGGAACTACTGCTATACCAAATAGCTACATAAGGTCTCTGCCAAAGAGGTTTACTGGGCATTTTGCAGAAACAACAATTTTGCTTTTCTAGGTCAATCCTGAAACATTATCAGTTATCACAATATTATGGGAGAGGGGCTCCCGATACAGCTGTCCATTAGCTGCTTTCACTAATATGTAATCAGGTGACTCTGAATTCTCTGGCAGTTTGGAGGGATGTACCAGGGTCCGTGATGCCCCTGAGTCACACAAGAATCTGACTTCCCTCCCTTCTACCAGGAGTGTAACTTCTGGTTTCGTGTCTGCTAAATAGAGCTCTAAGCTCAATAAAGCCTAATCCAATATTTCATTTTCTTCACTATCCGTGACTTCTTGCACTTCCTCTATTTCTTCTGACACATTCTCTACTCCCTCTATCACATAATCATTTGTCCTTTCTCTGCTATCCCCTTCTAGTGATTCCTGACTATCATATAGTCAGTCCTCACCCTCCTTATCTTCCGTGGTTGCCTTCTTGTTTTTCTTGCAATCCCTTGCCAAGTGTCCCTTTTTACTGCATTTAAAGCACTCACCCTTTTCTTTCGCCCTTCAAAGTTCTCTGATCGTTGATCAGATTGTTTGTTTCCCTGGGCATTTCTCTTGCCTTTTTCCCCGGACTGTACTACATATACTTCTGCTCCATCTTCTACAGAAAATACTTGGGCTTTCTTTTTCTTTTTGCTATTAAAATGCATTTCGGCATGTCTAGCATATTCAAGCAATGACTGTAACCTGCTTGTACAATGATCTACCATGTGTTTTGTAATAAAACTGCTTATAGGTGCAATACTGCCTTTCAAAAATGCATTCTTTAACTGCTGCTCATATGGGGAATCATGTGTCTGGTCTTCAGGAACCTGCATTCCACAGTGGTTATTAAAACATTCTAACAGTCTGGCATAATATCTGTCAACAGTCTCACCTTCTTGTTGGATGCATTGATTAATGCAAGTCCATTCTGCCCTGGGTTTCCATTTCTCAGAGATTCAGTCTGTAAGACCTTTCACTCTGTTGTCTAACTCTGCGCTGCTATGTGGGAGGGGCCTGAATGCAGCGTCACGGGGATTCCAGTCGCCACTAATCATGTGCCAATCTGGTCCCACAATTTGTCTGACTACTTTTTCTACCTCTTCTCCGCTTAAATTATAACTCAGCCTCATTTCTTGCAAATCTTCTAAGAACTTTCTAAAATTAACTTTTGGATGGGGAATTCCCTCAGTGGCTTTCCGGATGTCTTCCGGAGTCCAGGGTCTATACACTAGAATAGTTGGGTCCTGACCTTCTTGCCCTGCCTGAGGATTAGGCACTTCTATAAGTGGGCATATTTCTTCCTCACTCATAGATTGTGAATTTCTACCCATTTGATACAACTCAATGTCCCCTTTTGAGTTTCCTGCCCGTGTTCAAGACCTGGTCTCGACGGGATCTCTAACAAACGGTTTCGCTTTTGTAATGTCTCTACTTGCAATGACAGCAGGATATCACAGGGGTGGACTAATTTGTTCACTTGCTTCATATTCTGGTAAAGGAGGCGGAGGGGCTGATGCTATCACTAAGTTATTGTCCTCTTTATCTAAAAACATTGCTTTTGAATTATTACTCTTTTGTTCCCTTCGGTTTACTTCCTCAATCCACCTGTGTGCCTGAGGAATTCCTAATTGATGTTGCTTTTTTACCCGAACTTTAGAATCGGTTTTAAGCTGTTTGACAAGTTTGACAAGCGAGGATTTTTCTAGTTTACCATCAAATTCATATCTATTAACCCATTTTGAGTAATATTTAATATTATCAGCACGCTGTGACTGCATGTATTTCGCGTCTTTGGTTAACGACGGATTTTGGGACCTTTTTGTACAATTATTACCCATTTTTGTTCTACCCTTTTAATCGTTACGTAACACCTTATTTTTGACGTGGTACCACGGATGTTTTTATAGTCTCTTCAGAATGACTGCCTACCTGCTCTGTTTCCCTGATCTATGACAAGACAGTAATCTCTCTGTCCCTGACTTATAAACAAAGTCTGTAACAGAACAAATACAAATCTAGTCCCTGATCTAAAACAGAAAAAGAAGGTAGATTCACCTTACCTGAGCCTTCATGATTGATCACTTGGTTTGAGTAAACCCGTCCTTCAGTCGCAGATCAGAAAGTGGCTGGCTTCTTTTGTACGATAATTCAGTCGGAGGACTTTTCAAATAAGAAGAACCAATGTGGTTTCTTCCCCATACGGTTTCAAGCTACCTGGCCTGTCTGATCCGAGGCGATGTGAAGGTTTCCGGTCCGAAGGACCAATCTGTCAAAGGAAAAAACTTCAAAGACCAATACACATAAGGTTCAGTTACGGCACTTTAATTTACTTGCAGCAAGGAGACAAAAACATGCAAATACAAGGATTTGTCTAACTACTAACAGGAAGTATGTTCATTCTTATACTGTTTTACAAGACATGGCCTTCTAAGCTGATGTAATCAAACACAACTTTAAGCATTGTACTACAGCAGGTGTTACTTCAGATTTTCTGCTGACATGACTAGATTTGTGAGAAACATTTTAGAAAAACAACCTGGCCTTGATGACCAGTACTTCACTTACAAGCCTCTATTGTACAGTGTTACATTTCAAGGTACTCTTCTAATACAGATACAAGCAAATGCTGATTGCAGTTCATATTTTCAAGCAGGCTTTTGTCCTAATTATCTGTTACTTCTACAGCTGTGTATGCTCTCATAGCACAGCGGAACTTCTTGTCTGAGTTTCATATAAGCAGTATTGTTCTATTCATTATTTTCCTAATGCAAGCAGAAATCATCTGCTTCTCAGTAAATTTCCAAGGCACAAGCAAGATTTAGCTGACAATACAAGGTCAGAAAGCAATTGCAGTTTGTACAGATTTATGCAGTATGAAATAGAATAAATGTGTTAACTCTTTTAGGCTCTGAGTGCACTAAGCATATTACTAATACACACATTAATACATATTTTCTAACACTGTATCTTCTGGCTCAGTATATGTGGTTCCATTTACAATGAGCTCTGCACACAATTGTGTATTGTCTTTGAAGTTGGGGACATAGCTAAAAAATGCATTGTGGCTGTCCTTGGCCTGGGAGGTCAAACTTACCTCAAATTTGGCTTTGGCAGACTTTATTTGTCCTCTAAGTTGTCTGTTTAGTTTGATGAGAGTGCTTTTATCCTGTTGGGGGCTGCACCTCCTAATTTCTGCCATGATTTTCTTCCTCCTGTTATACATCCAATTGATTTTGAGATTCCACCAGGGTGGCTTATTTTTTGATTTAGTAGTGTGTTTCTTCCTAGTGGGTACAGCTGCCTCTATGCAGCTATTAACATGCTTGTACAGGATTTCTGTAAACAGTTCTGCATAGGCAGAAGTCTTCTCAGCGTTTATAGGGGTTTGAAATTTTACTAGGTTCTCACTTAATAGCAGGAGGTTAGCCTTAGAATAGTTCCTGAATATTGCCGGTTTAGCTAGGGGTCCAGCTTTTATTTTTACTTCAAAGGAGACCATTTTGTGGTCTGACTTTACCTGAAAAAGCATTAAAGTAGGGGGTGTGCAGCACTCTCCCATATTAGTGAGGACCAGATCCAGTATAGTTGCACCCCTGGTTGGTGTATTGACTATCTGGTATAGGGCGTTTGTGTTTACAAAATCCAGGAATCTCTGTGCATCCACGTTTGATGTCGTATAGGATTCTCAGTTAATAATGGGGTAATTAAAGTCACCCATGAATATGGTATTGGGTTGGATGGGTAGAATTTCTAATAAGTTTAAATACATGGTATGGGGTTCCTGGGTCATAGAAGGGGACCTATAGCTTGCAAGTAAATGGTATTGGATTTTACCTGTGGTGATTTAAACATGGAGCAGCTCAAGTGCATTGTCCTGTTTGACCAGCCTTGAAGTATATTTATTTTTGATGTAAATAGAGACACCTCCACCTTTAGCCCCTACTTGCACTTCTGATGTGCTGTCTGTGGCTTTAAACTACGTCTCAGAGACTGCATAGACATCAGCATTCTTTAGGGTAAAGAGTGCTTCCTGGGAGTGGAGTTTTTTGTTTAGACTCCTAGCATTGAACAGTAATACTTTTAGATTTTCTTGGTTTTGATTTGCTATGTTGGAAGTACTTTCAGTCTGGTGTTGCCTAAAAAAGGCTTATGGGGGAAGACAATGTTTTAGCTAATATTCAAAAGCGTAGAAAGGAGAGGTGCAGACCATCCCTGACAAAGTGGAGTGGTCTGTTGCCCATTTCCTTCCATGCTGACAAATATTGCACCCCCTTAGAATGACGACAGAAACTAAGGCAATTATTAAAGTCAATCATCTTTTGTTCATATTGTGGCATCATCCTTGGAGAAGGTAAAATGCTGCCCAATGCTAGGCTCATACCAGCCTGAGATACATATTCTGAGAGCTCTATGATGTCTCTCTTCATATAGTCTAGGGAGGTACGTCTCAGGTCATTTACTCCCACATGAACTATGACCAAGTCATATTAGAATTATAGCCCAATGACTTGAGTTCATACGTAATGTGGTGGATCCTAGCCCCTGATAAATAACTGACCGTAACTTTCTCCTCACTCAGCCTGGTGAGATGGACATCAGTGTGTTTCATGATGTAGTCTCCAATGACTAGAATGTCGGATTGTGTGGTGACTTGCCTTATGGGCTTAGAGGAAGAGGCTCCATGAAATGTAGCTTTATGTGTTGATGTGCGTGTTGTTTTGAAAGAGTGCATTTGGGGCTGCTGAGGGTATTTCTTATGTGTACTTTGTCTAGGAGGTCTTTGTGGTTTAGGAAGATTACATGTAAGTGCCTCAGTATATGTAGGTCTATAAGTCTGATATGAATTGTGCGTGATTGGTGCAGTATGTGTACTGCTGACAACCTTATTGACATTAGGAGTACTTTTATGTGAGAGCTTTGCCTCCAGTGATGTTGTGTAAATACATCTCTCACATACTATATTAGTTTGTTTGAGAATTAACTGGTTGTCAGTAAACATGAGGCAATTTCTACATTACCTCAGGATGCCCATATCCACCAAGCTGCTAACGGAGACAGTAGGAAAGCTCATATCCATGGCAACAGACCCTTTTTTATTGATTAGACTGTTGGAGTGAGAATATCAATCACTGTCAGAAGTATCCGGTTTGCAACTGTGTGGACAGTGCTTGTCACTGCAATCTAGTTGTCCTGGGTGCAACTAGATATTGGAGAAATTTCAATTGTGCTTTTACAGGAAAATGTCAATCAATGCGTCTGGGTCTGTACAAAGCACTGCCAAACACTTGAGGGGAAACTAATATGTAGACCCTGAAAATTTAAGGATGAAGTATTTAGGTAGATATTCTGAAGTTAGAAATAAATCAAGCAGTACTTACCGAAAACAAAGAATTAGCTTGTCAAGAATGATGAAAAAAGGGGAGTCACATGAATGGCTACTGCCTGGCTACTACTAATGCTGGTCTCACCACAGCTTCAATCTGTTGGGATACAATACTCCTTTGCTTCTTCTCTCACCAGAAGCAAAATGTTAGCACCAATCCCAAGAAGAGAACCAGGCCTCAGCCTGTTTGGTGTTCCACAGCTTTGTCCCAGATGATGCAAGTGTCTGCAGGCGTGTAGCCTTTTTCTGGTAGATGTCTCAAATAGCAACCAGACCAATCAGGTATGTTAAGCACAGACACTCTAACCAGAAACAGTCAAAATCAATGTACTCTGTTCCTACTCTCAACAGGAACAGAACATAAGCACAGATTCCAAGGTGTCACCTATAAAGCAGTTGTTAGCTTTCTGGTGATCAGCAGTCTCCATGAAATAATGTCCCTGTACTCCTCTCACCAGGAGAAAACAGAAGCACTAATCTCAAGATGACTACTAAGAGGCAGAATGTGGGCTCTCCAATAACTGGTGGTCTTGCAATAGATGCTTAAAGGTAAGATGAAAAAAAATGGTTTATCCTAAACACTGCAGTGTGCACTAAGCAGTTAGATATGAAAGTGGGTAACTTAAATTTTAGCTGTCTAAAAAGTTACATATTAGTGGAGAGACACTATTTTTAAAACAGCAAGATAGACTGAAAGGGGGTGGGCACTTTTGTATTCTGGTACTGTGCACTACAGTAGGATGGCCAATAAATTGAAATAGCTGAAGGGGGGGGTGATTTTACAAAATAATAATTTTATGCTTTATTTATTTATTTATTTTGATTTTATATTTGTTAACCGGGAAAGTCCGACTGGACACAGGTCCCTTTTCAGCGGAGGCCCGGGGAAAAAAGCTCCACAATACAGTACAGTACAAATGAGGATTTCATTTACTTCTATAACTACAATTCAACATTAAATATTCAGATATTAACATCTTGTTAACAGGACTATTTACAAGGACATAGACTCATTTCAGCATGTAGTAGACAGTTTAACATTTCTGGTAGTTGAGATTTATGTGCAGTACAGTATACAACTGAGCGTAGTACAGAAATTGTGAAAAAGAAGTATAAAAAAGTTTTGAAGCAAATATTGGTAGTAAGGTTATTATGTGGTATTTTGTTATATTAGAATTAGTACAGTATTAGAGAAAAAAAAAAGTACAAAAAGTGTGAAAAGGAGTTCAATCTGAAAAGCCCATTTGTTTGGGGTAGAACAGGTATCCATGGGTAACAAGAGGAAGTTATTGATGAAACTTTAGCAGATGAAGTCATGTATTCATGCAACAGTGCAGTGGTTTGGCTTAACCTGGGGTGACACAAGAGCAGAACCAGTTGTTTGAAAAGTGTTTTTTGAGAAGTTTTTTTACATTGGGAGGCAGAGGTTGTAGTAGTAATGTGATATGGGAGTTGATTCCAAAGTCTGGCTACGGTGCAGGCAAAGAGAGATTTACCGGCATCATTTCTGTGTTTGATGACGTTTATAAGGTTTTGGTTACTGGATCTTAAGGTTCTAGTGGTTGTGTAGAGCTGAATTAGCTGCTGTAGTGATGGGATTATGTTGGGTAGGTAGCTAGTATAATTTGTGTGCTGTAGAGAGTTGATTAAGTAAAAGTAGTTGTGGCAGTTCAAGCCATTTGAGCTGCTTTAGGGCAAGGCAATGGTGGGTTCTACGAGAGGCTTCTGTTGCGAACTTGGCAATGTTGTAACAAGATTCCATTTTAAGTTCAAAATGGCGCAGATTTGTCAGTATGGGGGAGGCATACAGTAGGGTGGATAAGAGGTTAGTCCTAGCAATTGTGGATTTTGTATTTTTGGTCATGAAGTGTTTGCTTCTATAAAGGAGACCTAGCTTTTTTTACTTTCTTGATTGTTTGGGCTATGTGAATGTCAAACCTGAGGGTGTTATCGATAACTACCCCTAGCAGTTTTGTGTGGGTTGTTGGACTGATTGTGATGTTATCTTTGGAGATTATGACAAAATCATTGCTTAGCTGAGGAGGTCTACCAGGGTCAAATAAAATTAGATTTTTTTTTTGGGAGTTAAGAAGAGGTTTTATGTTAGTGAACCATGCTTCTGCTATGGTAAAGTTTTTTTGAGTTATGGTTAGTAGTTCCTCTATGTTTGGGGTGGTACTTATAATGGTGGTGTTGTCTGTGTATTGTACTACTGTGGCAGAGATTGAGGATGCAGCTATCTGGTTTGTAAATAGGTAGAACAGCAAAGGACCAAGAATGGACCATTGGGGGACACTGATGGATACTAGTAAAAGGGAGGACAATTGGTCTTGCCATAGCACTGCTTGCTGTCAACCTTATAGGTAGTTACTAAACCAAGATATAGTGGAGGGCTGAATGTTAAGGGTAGTTAGTGTTTCAAGAAGCCTGCTATGGTCAACCATGTTGAAGGCTTTAGATAAGTCTAGCAATATGGCAGATACAAATAGTCCCTTGTTTCTGTGGTGATTGACTAAGTTGGTTAAAGAGAGTAGTGCTGTGGTGGTGCTATGGGAGGGTCTAAAGCCATGCTGAGAATGAGATAGTAGGTTATTTTTCAGGAGGTACTGCATTATTTGAGAGTGAACTGTTCTCTCCAATATTTTAGATAAGGGCGATAGAATTGCTATTGGCCAGTAGTTGGTAAGCTCTAAGGATTTGCCTCCCCTGTGGTGGGGATTATGTGTGATATTTTCCACAAGGTGGGGACTATGGCTTCAGTTATGGACCTGTTTATGAGAATGGATATCGGATAGGCTATGGCCTCAGCTGTAATCTGAAGAAAAGTCAGCTGGGAGTTTGTCTGCTGCTAGTATGGTTGGTTTAATTTTTTTCAGGAGTTTACTGATAGTTTTAGTTGACACTGGATGTAGGGAAAAGTTAAATGAGTTATTTTGTTCTATGATGTGGATATGGTTGGGATTTGATATGGGGTTGTTAATACTATTTTGGGTGTTGGCTAGAGTTTGAATTGTTTCAGTAAAATATCTGTTGAAATGTGTTGGGATATTATTATGGTTATTGGGTAATACAGGGGTAGGGGTGGTAGATTTACCAGGGTGTAGTAAACTATTTATTGTGGACCAGAATTTTTGTGGGTTATTAGCAAATTTGTCTTGCATGGTTGTATAGTAACTGGCTTTGTCCAGTTTAATCAGTTTTTTGGCTTTGTTGCGGAGTTCTAAGTAGAGTTGTTTCAAGGAAGAGGTTTTGTGCTTCTGAAATTGTGCCCAGGCTTTGTCTCTATCTTTCATTATAGTTTTTGTCTGTTTTGTTAGCCAAGGGGCATAATTAGTTTTGACTCTAATGGTTCTGTGTGGTGCATGCTCATTTAGGATTTTGAGGAAGGTTGAGTTAAAGAATTGCACAGCTTCATCTAGAGGTAGGTGAGTTAGGGGAGTCCAATTACTGCATTTTAGTGCATTGAGTAGGTCATTAGCTTTGATGTTTCTTTTGTTGCGTATTATCTTTAGAGTGAGGAGAGTGGTATGGTGGGATCTGTTCCTAATAAGGTAGGTTGCTTGGTGGTCACTTAGACTGTCTGTGAGACAGCCTGAGTGTTGTGTGTGATTGGGGTTCGATAGCAATATCCAGTCTAAGATGGACTGTTGTTTGGATGTCTTATCAATTCTAGTGGGGTCAGAAATAATCTGGGTGAAACCATGTAGGTTTATATGGGAGGAGGGGTTGTAACTGGAGCATTCAGCCCAGTCAATATTAAAGTTTCCTAGTAGTATGGTTTCCTGTGGGAGGGAGGTAGACATCCAGTATAGCAAGTTTTCCAGTGTGGTAATTTTACTGCCTGGTGGAATATAGCCACCTGCAATAATAATATCTTTTCTGGAGTTTAGTTTTAGTTTAGCAAATATTATTTCTATATCTTGTGTTTTATGGGTATTGCAATCACAATGTTCTAGGGTGAGATGATTTTGGTAAACTATGGCTACTCCTCCACATTTTTTACCTGTTCGATCATTACATATAATATTATACCCAGGTGGAGTGATTTCATTGTCATAGTGTTCTGGTTTAAGCCAAGTTTCATTAACATCACTATCTCTGGTTTGTATAAGGCTAACATGGCATGTATGTCTTGAATTTTGTTGATAATACGTCTCACATTTATGTTTAAGAGGAAGAGAGAAGAAGTAGGCCTCTGGAATATAGCATGTGGCGGGTTTAAAGTAGTTGTGCCTAATGAGTTGGGACCTGGATTAGGGTGTATATCTCCGCAACAAAAGAGATTGTGGAGTAGGTGGAGACAGAATTTATGCAGTTTGTGTAGTATTTTGGCTTGTTTTTGGGAAGAGTGGGGGTTAGTTTTATATTTTGGTTTGGTGTAAGAGTATGACAGAGGTTGGCAGGAGGTGAGGTCAGATAGGGACATGTTTCAGTTTAATGGAATTGGTTGTGGAATCTGTTTACCATTGTGTTGAGTTGCTCTTATAAAGTTCATTGTGGTATGAGGTCAGGATGGAGAGGAGCAGTAGAGATATGGTAGTTAGTAGGTATATTACTAGTCTTAGAGATTGGGTAGACTGTGGGGAGTACATCTTTTAAGTTTATCTAGCGGGGGTATGAGTGGGAGTAGAGAGTATAGGTGTGTAGGAGTGGTACCTATAGCTAATGTGATTGGGAGCAGAAATGTTTGGGGTGTGGTGAGATGTAGTATATGGGGGATGATTAGGTGGGTGGGACTGTGAATTAGTAGAGGGTGTGGTTTGTAAGTATAAGTGTAAGTGTTATGGGTGGATGTGGGAATGGGGGTAGGGGAGCGGGGCAAGACACAGTATAAAGAAGCAGCAGCAGTAGGAAAACAATCAGTGGGAATAGTAGTGAATGCAATATAAGAGAGTTTTGAACCTAAGGGTTTACTGGGCAACTGTTGAAGTAGAGGACAATTGTGAATCTTTAGCACAAAACTATGGGTGGTGTGGGTAGAGACTATGCTAGGAGCTAGTCTAGAGAGGTGAGTTTGGAGAGTCTAGTAGGGAAAGGGGTGGTACTGGGTCTGGAGTAGCTAGTGGAGAACTATGTGAGTGAAGAAAGGCTGATAGAGGCCAGATGGTAGGAAACATTAGTGGTATGAGGGGCAGTTACAAATGGAGATAGGTGAGCAAGGGAAAGGAGGTGGCTGAGAGATAGGCTAGGTATAAGGGATTAGTGGAGAAGAGACTGGTTTAATGGCCTGAGAGAGCCCAGGTAAGGGGGACACAGTGATGGTTTGTTGCTGACCAGGAGCACTAGTTCCACAAGGCTCACAGAAGGCAAATCAGGACAGGGTTACTTATATTTACTGCATCACATATGTTATTCAGTGACTGCACTGTTGCTGAAAATGAATTCCTCTGGTGAAGCAGCACACCTGAGGGTGTGGGTGTTCTTCAGTTTTTTGCTGGGGAGTAAACAAAGCCTGATTTAAATGCCAGGGACCTGCAAAACAAGACAGAAAGGATGTTAAGAATGGGATAAATAACGGTAGTGTTGTTTAAAATCAGTCAGTAGTGAGGTAGAGGGTAAGAAGGATTAGGATAGTTTTAATGATAACACCGCAGTAGAGTTAGGTAAAGGGTGAGTGAGATGAGGAAGAATTCAGTGAAAGAGAGCTTTAACACGAGAATGGGAAGGTGTGAAGAGAATGAGGAGAGTGGTAGGGAATGTCGTCTAGGAAAAGACCATTGTGGAGAGAAATAGGAGGTACAGTGAAAGTCGGAGTAGATGAGACAGGTAAATGGTGGAGGAGATGAGCAGTTGGAACGATGCTATAATTGCAGTTAGCTACACACATAGCTTCCTATTAATACAGTCCCATTGTAGGCAGTTAGATACCCCATTGTTAATTGTATACTTAACTGGGAACAGCTGGTTCTGTTAGACTGAGAATGCTATGCCTATTGTTACAGAGTGCAATCAATAACCTGGCAATGCTACTGAGAACAATCAGCAATCAGCAAATTGTTAAATTAAATACATTAGAAACAGGTAGGAATACCTATAATGTTTTTCGGCATCTAAATATATATCCTTCCACTACAAGTTATTAAAATAAATTAGATAGTAGCAGGTAGGAATGCATTTAATGTTAAACAGCAGCTAAATACTTGTCCCACCACAACAGTTTCAGCTAGTATTAACATTAATCAGCAGATATATATTGCAAAACAATTTGAAAACACCATTCCAGATATGTGGCAGTGAAAATGCCGCCAAAATCAGTAGCATACCACCACATGCATTTTATCGGTAGTTTCAGAGCACTTACGAACACTTTACTAGATGTTTGGAAGTGAAAAGTGCCCCCAGTCAGGTAAAACACTATCATACCAGTCCCATCAATTCTTTATAATGGCCTGCACAATACCAGGACCTTTCCAGCAGTTAAGAGTTGGAAGAGGTAATAAACAGGGTAAGGCTTATTGAAAAGTTCAGAGCCTTTAATCAAACACTTTTTGAAATGTTTGGCATTGAGGATGCCGCCAGTTAGGTAGAAGGCTATAATATATGACTTAGCATTCTTTACTAATGGACATACACAATAACAGAACCCTTGCAGTAGTTACAAATTGGGAATGGACCAAAACAGGGTACAGTTGTTGTAAGTGTTTCAGAGCAGTCACAAACAAACACTTAAGTGATGTTTGGGTTCCAAAATACTGCCAATTAGGTAAAACACAATCACATTCCTCTTAACATTCTTTTTTAATGCACATATGCACTACTAAGG
The DNA here is from genome assembly GCF_019279795.1 of Protopterus annectens. NCBI lineage: Eukaryota > Metazoa > Chordata > Ceratodontiformes > Protopteridae > Protopterus > Protopterus annectens. The sequence continues at coordinate 1,918,735,432 of NC_056733.1, read as the reverse complement.
TCTTTAGCAGCAGTTAAAATTAGGGAAAGGTGCAAAACAGGCAGAGAAGCCAATAATACTAATACTACTCTTATCCAAAACATGATGCGAATACACTAACAGCAGGTCAAATCAGCTTGAAACACTTTGCAGGGTTTTTCCAAATGGAAACCAAACTGCCGCCAAGTTGGTAAAAAAGCTATTGCATTCTTTTTATCATTCCTTTAAATGCACATACTCACTATTAAAGGCTTAGCAGCAGTTAAAAATAGGGGAAAGTCCAAAAACAGGTTGAAAAGCCAATTGTGCTTCTACTCTTGTCCAAAACGTGATGTAGATATACTAACAGTGGGTCAAATAAGTTTGAAACACTTTGCAGGGGTTTTACAAATGAAAATGCGGCCAAGTCAAATACTATGCTGCTGTATCTCACCTATCACAATTGTACAGTCGATAAACATGTTTTAGATCTTTACAGCAGTTAAAGTTAGTACATTCCAAAACAGGGTAATGCAGGCTGAGATACAGCTATCGCTGCTATTATTAACAAACGTTAGATGAGTAACCTTCTAGCCTGTAATGAGAGCCAATGCAGGTATAAATTTAAACAATATACATGCGAGTGAAATACAGTAATTAAGGAGATGAACAAGACATTTGTTAGGAAGTACAATTTAAATCAACAAGAACATTTTACATTGCAGCTTCTCCAAATAAAGTACATACCTGGTCAGTGTGTTACACCACTGTTTTGGGGTTGGGAGGATGAGGCAGAGATAGAGATGGCGCAGAAGCCTGTGTGTGGCTTTTACTTGCTGCAATGCATTGTGGGAGGGGTGTTTGAGTTGAATGACGTAGGACCAAGGGAAGCAACCTACCTGTGCCAGCAGGTGGCATAGCACAGTCTAAAGAAGCAGCAGAAGTAGGAAACCCATCATCCAGCCAGTAAAAGAAGAGAGAAATGAGATATATGGTCAAATTAACATAAGGGGCAGGCAACTAGAAAGACAGTTGTGTTTAACAACACAACAGTAACAGGGTGGGAAAAATGTCTGTCTGACTCACAGGAGACAGAGCTGTGGTCTCTTTTCAAGTTTTAATATGCAGTTAAAAGTAGAATACAAGTAAAGAACAGTGTAAAGATAACAAATCACACTATACAAAATAGAAAATGGCAATAAAGTAATAAAAAATACAACAAATAAAAAGCAAACTAACCTTTCCCTCACAGCAAACTGTTGCAGAGTCTAGACGAGCCTTTCCAGTAAAGGCAAATCAGAGCCATTTGAGATCCCTGATGGAAGCAGAGTCCACACTGGTTTATTATATGAAGCACTTTTTGTTCGATTAATAATCAGAACTTCATCAGATAAAACCTTAGTATAAGTCATTTGTTTAAAACATTTCATAAATGAGTACGTGATTCAACTTTACCCAATGGAGATCTCCTTCCCATTAACCAGTATAAGTTAACCCTACTTGTTCCATGAAAAAGTAGTGTCAAACAGTTTTCAAATGTTAATAGCTTGTCTAATTTAAAACATTTTCATAAATGTAGTAAAAAAATATATATATCATAAAAATAAAAATAAATTGTTTTCCATTTATATTAACAAAATCTTAAGTTTTAGCAAACATGATATTGAACACATGTCATTCAACCCAGGGTAGAGGCATGCAGTCTGACTTACCATAGTAGTTCAAGTTTCTCCAGTAATAAAGAATTTGGACCACCTCTAATGTCAGGTTCGGCTTGGGTGATGCCTCTAAATTTAAAACTATGATTCTGATATTCTAGTGTGTGTTTAGCAAGAACATTGTCAACTTTAGCTCTATTCATACTGTAAATGTGTTTGTATACCTGTTGTACTTTATTCAAGAGAGGGTTTTAAGTACTGTACAGTACAATTGAAATTTTTCTGGAGTAAGATATGATATTCCTTGTTTTGGAACGTATCAGATTATAGGGTTCATATTTAAAATGAGTATATGAAATAAAAAAAAAACTCATCCCACAATCCAAGATGAACATCAAGATGCCTATTATCTTCCTTAGGAGGTGTAATGGGTGCCCAACTCACCTTAACGAAAGCAAACCTGGCCATCAAAAAAACAAGTAGTCTGTTCACATTTTTCAAAGAAAACTGCCTTCTCTCTCAAAGTGAAATTTAATGGTTACCTAGATGACATTTAGGGCCTCCATTCACAGGTAGAAGTCCCGCTCCCACTGGGTGAATGTCCCTATGTACTGATTCTGATGAAAGTGTTGTGCAGTTTGGCACTGAATAGCTGATAAGCAGCTTTTGAATAACAAGTGGCGGACTTCCTACTATGAAGTCTACATTCTTTAGGCAAAGCCTCTTGCAGAATCTTGAGAATAATCAGATGAACAAACACATTGTGTCATTCCTCTGGTCAATTACAAATTGAAAGCCCCACACCTCAAAATTAAACTTAGTATGTTAATCAAAGACCTTAGAAGAAAGTCATATTTTCCAAGGACAAGAACAGATTCAAATTTGTCACATTTGTCAAAGGCAATCTCAATTTCTTCTTCAACCATATGAGGACCTTGAAAATAACACCCAGCACTGCTTTGAACTGATATACAAAGGCTCCAGTTACTCTGCCCTTGAAGGTATAGCCAGTCCATTAGCAGACAAAAATGAACTCAGACGTCTATCCCCTATCTTCACATAGCCTATGCTTGCATTATATCTGGTCAGCTTCACCCAAACTTCCCCTTAGAGCAAGTCCTAAAGGCAATTTCTGAAGTGAAAAATACTGACTTAATGGGGCCTGGCTATTGCAATCATTATTCTATACAAAGGCTGTCCATCAATTGATCTGGTAACAACAGACCCATAAGCCTCACATGTCTTAACTGTAAAATAATGAGAAACATCATTATGGTCCTCACAAATATGGAAATTGGCAGCCTAAAGTCCCTCAACCCTAATGTCTGTTTAACCGGAATAACTTAGTTGAAAATGCCAGTGAGACATTGGACAAGGGGAAGTCAGTACTCACAGTTTGCATTGACCTTGACAAGGCTTTTGACATCGCTTTTCATTCAGAATAATAAATGAACTTGTCAAACTAAATGTATACCTTATGTTACCATATGGACAGCAATCTCACTCATAAACAGAATCCAGTAAATATAAGACTTGGGGCACACAATCATTTCCAACGATACCCCTAAAGGCTCAGTACTTTTGTACTGACATCTACAACATCAAAGATGATGTAAAAAGCCTTGGACTGACTACGTTTGCCAGTGAATGTAAATATGAAGGCATCATTAACTCCCATAGGGACTCTCAGATTTTACTGGCAGGACTAATGCACACACTTAAACAAATAGTTCCACAAGAGTGGTGTCAAGATAAATGTAAACCATGTAGAATCTTATCCTTTGGCAAACACTAGAACCCTTGCCCCTACCACATTAATGGTACCGCCTCAAAACTGACTCACTTATCAGGGACCTAGGCACATTTGTAGACAGTGACCTTTCATTCAACCACCAAGTTGTTACACATGTTACGAAACCCTATCTACTTAGCTCAGCTGATTATAAAGAGTGCTTCTTATAATTCCAAGGATGTTACTGTACCTCTTTGCTCCACATTTATTAGGCTTATAATTGAATATGGTATATTCTTGTCCACATATATTAGCCATCTTGAAACACACCAATGTTTCCTTACAAAGAAAAGCAAATATATGAGCTTCTTTACCTATGTAGAACACATTAAAACTCTCTCTTTTTTCTCTCTGACATCCAGACAAACAAGGCCTCAGTTGACCATATTCGAAGTGACATCCTGCATAATCACAAAAATAGCAGCACCAACATCTGTTCTAAGATCTTGTTCTCCATTCTAACATAAACTGAATGTATTGGTATGATGGGATATTTAATTAAAAAAATTCCTCTCCTCTTGAACAGACTCCTGTCTCATATTAAACAAAATAGTGTCCTAATCCTCTTCAAACACAGTCTAGATAAGGGTATGTGTAAACTACAAATACAGTGCTGATCTCTTCCCATAAACCCTCATGGAAAAGTGTAGTAAGCAGTGTGAATTTCCAGTTACTAGCCTGCTAGTGATATATTTATGGCTGTGGTGGTGCAGCGGTTAGCATTGTCGCCTCACAGCAAAAGGTTCTCCCATTCGATTCTCGGCTGGAGCCCCTTCTGTGTGGAGTCTGCATGTCCTCAACAAGGTCGAGTGATGTATAAAGGTGTGCAGGTAGGTGCGTGCGTGAATGGGTGTGCCTTCTTTGAAGATTGGGCGCCGGGCTAGCAACTCAGCATTGTAAAAATCCACTGCCAATCATTAGCGGACCGGAGTTCTGCTGTGGCAACCTCTAACCGGGAAAAGCTGAAAGACATTACTTTTTTATTCTGCTAGTGATATACCTGCTCAGTTGCCTAATAACAACCAATGAAATTTGAGAGTAGCATGCACATAACAATGGTTGTCTCTGAGTACATGACTAGTGAGAGTTTTACAACCCTTGTCTTTTTCAGGATGGATCTCTGTTAAGGTGATGATGGTACCTTGATGATCAGAACATAGAACAAGCAGATGCATGTGCACTAGGTTTAATCATGTGCACATTCCTTCATGTAGTTTTGCTAGCAAGAAATATAATGTTACATAACCTTTATGAACTTAACAGAGCACAAGACAAATAGGAAATGCAGTGGAAAACAGAGAAGTTTAGATCAACTGTCACATGGGCATTACTTCATGATGTCTGAATGCCTGGTTTAGTGAAAGAGCTGTTGTACATGCTTGGCCTACATTTGAGAAAAAATGCCTTGCTGCACTTATCCTGTTTTCTGACATTTTCCAACAGGTTTGGCGGTCATTTGGTCCTAGTTTACATCGACATCTGGAGGAATTTTCAGTCCAGGTCATTGTGCAGCTATTGCCATGGTAGCCACAGTCACATTAGACATAATGCAGTATAACTCGTATATGGCATATCATTTACATGGTGCATACTGACATGCCCCACCAGTGGCCACGGCCAATGAAACAGCATGTCTGGATTGGAAAAATGCAGTCTAGCATGCCAATGTTTAGTATGAGTACCTTCTGTTTGCATTGCTGCCCCTTGAAATCTTGTGACCAGCTGAGGCTGACATGAGTATGCAGCATACCCTGGTACTCAGCTGCATTTCCACTACTGTTCTGGAAGAAAGGCTGTAGGACACCTTCATGCCTGATGGAAGTATCTACTGTCCTGCCAGGATGCTGGGCATAAAGGTTTAGGATACTCCCTCAGTGACAGCATACCATATGCACATAGAAGGAATGTGTCCATGCTTACTAGAATAGGATACAGCATCATGTGTACTGTATGCTTAAGTTGCTACACATGTGCAGTCAATAACAACAAGGAATTCTCAAATACTAGCACACAGGGGGAGCACTGTATTATAGATATCATCTCAGCAATGTTTCTAGTCATTTGGATTAATTCCTTTGCATGGGGCAGTGTGGATTCCAAAAAATGACTGATGATTCCATTAGAATATGCTTACAATATTGCCATGGTTGCCACAATCAAACTGGGAAGGTGTCTTTGACTAGAATGCTTCAATTGTACTGGCTGACCACATGCAGTATATCCATCCATGCCCATACAGTAATGGTCCAGTTGCTTTCATATGGCAAGTGAAGTGTACAGTAGCAAAACCTGGTAATAACACTGTCTGGCAGGCTGATCTTAGGTCTGCAATTAATTACTAGGCATGCAATGAAGATTGATGCCTGCCCCAGTTATGCAATTGCCCCACAGCACTCTCTGGTTAAGTGACTTGCCCAGAGTCATATAGTAGGCTGAAGGAATCAAACCTTGGACTACAGGAAACAGCACATTTACTGTATTAACTGCTATACTAGGATTCACATGCATGCACTCATATATGAGCATATGCTTGAATGCACACATTATAAATGGTGCCAGTTTCATTTCAGTAAGTCTTCTATAAGCAGCAACACCATTGTTATAACACATTTTGCCTGCTTGGTCCGCAGGCCTCTACATCTTTACTTCTGGAGTCATGCTAAATACATGTGCATGCTAGTATCACTGCACAGTATTTGTCTACAATCCCAGAATCACACAGACACTGTTGTCACAACATTTTCTGTGAATGATGCTACCTAGTAATACCCACAATTCTGAATCTTGACCAGTATCTACTTGAATTATGTCAAAAGTGGCAAAAAAAAATAGGACTGCATATTGACTTCTCTTGTAACAGTTATTTCATTTTTAAAGGTACTTTGGACTTTACAATATATATTTTTACTAAGACATTTGCACAAAAGCCATTGAACTGAATAACTCCATCCAATAAAGCTTTATCTGATTGTACAATAACTTCAGCATTTACAGTTTTGAGAAGTACAAAGGCTATCAGAGTTTGTACTTAATTTTTTGGAATGCCAACTTATTTAAGTGTTTTTCACATTTACTGTACTACGAAACATACATACAGAGAACATGGGAACTTCAGATATTTGTGTCTCATCAGGCTATTATATATGTTTCCACTGTAAAGGAAAATTAAACCCTCTGTGACGTTTGTGTTTGTACAAATGTTAGAAAACAGATGAAACAAGACTACTTGTCACATTTAAAACAAAATGTTGTACTTTCTTTTTAACTATGCTGCAGTTATGCACAGAAGGGGAATATATCTATATCAAACTGCAGATCTTCTTCTTTTCCCAGTTAGGGGTCGCCACAGCAGATCACCTGTCCGCTCATAATTGACAGTGGAGTTTTATAGTGTCGAGTTGCCAGCCCAACCTTCCACAGAAGGCACACAGAGCCAATTTAGAGTGTCCAATCCACTTACAGCATGTCTTGGATGTGGGAGAAAACTGGAGCACCTGGAGGAAACCCACACGACCATAGGGAGGACATACACACTCCGCACAGAAGGCACCCCAGCTGAGAATAGAACCGGAGAATCTCTTGTCGTGATGCAGCAACGCTAACCGCTGCACCACCATGGCCACCCTATATCCAACTGCAGATAATATCTATAAAATGAAAGACTGAGGGTATATCACTGCCTGCCTGTCAACATGTAAAAAGGTTGTTAGCTTGTGAGATTATATGTAATTGTGCATTTACTACTTATAAGTTTGCACTTGAGCATTTTGCCATATTTTTTCATTATCATGGGCTTTTATTATTTTTGAAATTGCTATTTGTGGCACAGAAATATTTTCATAAACAAATGACAATATATTGCTAATGGCTTTGTTTATATAGCTTCTGTGTAAATATCATTGAACAGATATGAGCTTAAAAATAGCCAAGTATATTTTTGCACTACACAGACATACAGAAGATATTATTGACTTTTCACTATTATTCTAATTGAAAACAGTGTGAACTGATTTTACAAGAAAAGCAAATAAACAGCTATTCACATGCATATGTTAGAATTTACAATAACACTGCTACATAATATGCTACATAATAACAAATAAGGCATATCATTTGTGATAAAACAACTTTACAAAATGTTAGTCCTCACAGATGAAATGGTCAGCCTATAATGATAACAGATACAATAAAATAGTTCATTCCCCCTGAAAAGTGCAACACAATTTCATATTTCTTAGACAAAACTGTAAACAGCTCCTAGCTATTAAAACATTTCACAGTAACCTCTCCTAATATTGGATAATTTCTCACAGTCAGTATGTATGTAATTGATGTGGAACTCTGTCATGCTGTTAAAGCACTGCATAGTAATAGGAACCTTAAGCAAGCTGTTCATTTTTCAGCTTCACTAATTAGGCTTATTCAGACCATAATGAACAACAAAAGGAATGGAAGCAGCTGTAAATAGAGAGGGCATGCATGAGTGTGCTTTAATACCTTATCATCTGTGTATAATCAACTGAATAACAATGAACCATTTGCAGGTTAGTAGAGCCATTGAATATCGGCCAATGCTGAAAAGTTCCTTTGCAGTGGACGGTCACTTGGTGACAAAAAATACTGGATGCATAATGCATCATCAGCATTCATGCTAGAGGCTTATCAAGTAGGTGGATTGCAAGCACTGGGGTGTGATAAATGAAACTGTGATAATAAGATTTGAGCAACCATTAGATGTATAGACAATGGCTAGAGGGAAAGGGACCCAGAAATTGAAGAAAACAGCTTTCAGTACCAAATGGAAATGAACACAAGCAAGGTGCTGCACGAATAGCTTTAGACAACTGATGTAGCAATACAAAAAAGCTGTTGGCTGGAAGATTGTGTATGTGTGGAGAAATGCGGCTGGTTTCCAGTGACAAAATCAGTCAATGTTTCCAGTCCTGAGTAATACAAGATAAGCATCGAGCACACATACATTTAAAGGACCTGACCTGAAATTGTGTTTACAGGTTAGAGCTTCAGTTGTGGATGAAGAGCTTAGGATATTACTTTTTCACATCATGCCACTTTTCCAGAATTTGACAACTTATTTTTCTTTAAGGATTACCCGAAACTCATTTTGGCAGTGCTATCTTACCCTTTGGCAAGATACACTATGATAAGGAAGCAGTATGTACCATTTTTATAAAATGCTCCTGTACTGAAAAGGAAGGCCATACACACATTCTGCAAATCACTAAACAGATTGTCTAATTTACTGCAAATCATTTTAATTTGACACGTCTGTATATTTCTCACCACAGACTGACTACACATTTCTCAAGCAATAATTATAGGATATCTGTTTAGAAGACCTATGGATGTTTTGCATGCAGATGTGACTTTCACTGAAAACCTATTGTAATCTGCCTTTCTAAATGGCACTGAAGGACTGCTCTGCTGAATGCAAACATGTAGTAAATCTAACATTTCCTCTACCTGCAGTAATAATCAGATACTGGAATGCAAGTCAATGTACATGAAGAAGTCTTCTCTATTAAAAGCTATTTTCCTTATCTATTTTTATATTCTAATGAGTACCTCAGCATGAATATACTTTTTTTAACATGCAACTCTTTCTGTTTATTCTGTGTATCCTGCTGCAATTTGTCTGTGTGTCTCAGCTATAACAACAATGCCCATTATAATTTACTCCTCCTGTAATAACAACCCACCTTATAATTTACTCATTCATCTGCTCATACTTTTTGTTTAACTCACCAATCACTGGACAGGATGGGATGTCTGCCTGCCTACTTCCTGTCTATTGTCAGCTTCATAGCACTAGGTTTCCTAATGCAGAGTACTATCTGCTACATCCTCACCATAAACTCTTCCTTATAAACAATTATTTATGTGAGAGGTATAAATACTTAACAAATTTAGAAGCTTTCTTCTGACAAATGAACATACCCTGTGAGTAGCACATACCATCATGGTAGTCACATTCAACTCACTCTAAATTAAATTATGTGGAGGCTGTTAAAAAACCTTATCAAAATCTCTCAAAACTAAGAATACTAAGTCTCAATGAATATCAGACACTTCCACTCCCTCATGCCATCCTTCAGCAAAAATTCACCTTGAACCAAGCCATGTTTTTGATTATGGGCACTCTACCCAGTTCCATCTTATCAGCTCAGTCTACGGAGTACAGAGAGAGCAATAGGGAAGGCCATCCCCCTTAGTTTCTTAATCTTCAGCTATCTTCTGTTTCCTCCCTCTCCACCTAAAGAAAAATGGCTTCATTCAGCTGCTTTTACTGTAATTGTGTTCTTCCTACTTTATTACCTTAATTTTGCTTTGCTGCATACTCAAGTGCTAAACTGCTTTTATTCTACTGCATTTATTACTGCTTGTTAGTAGCCTGATTAAATTTATCTGTTATTCTAAGCATCTTAATTTTGGTTTTAGCGCTTGGGCTTCAGTCCAGTTACTTTACATTTAAGAAGGTTTTTGAGGTCTATACTCTAGTGGACAACCCCTTATCAAAATTCTCTCTCTCCATAAGTCTGCCTAAGCATTTGGAACACTGTCTGGACAATTCCCATCAGTTTCTCCTGCAGCCTGGTCAACAAGGGCATACTGTGGCAGTGTAGCAACTGCTTCATGTTTACCGACAGCCCTCTTCTCCTAGCACGTAATTCTTCTACTTGCAAGAAATGCATCTACATCAGTAACCTGGAATCCATGCTCTCTTGCACCACCATCAGTACTCCTGACAAAGAGGAGATTGCCAGCACAAACACCACTCACATCACACAGCCAAGCTCAATACACATCCACTTATGTAGAGGTCCTCAATAAAAACTTACCTAAACAGCAGAGACCTCCAAAATACACTCACAAACATTCCACATAACACCAAACACATCATATATGGCAGACAACACACAAGTGTCTCACAAACACAGCCCATAAGACAAATCAATAAACCAACATAGCCCACTAGGCATGACAGCAAGCCAAATATACTAGTCATTGGTGAGTCAGTTGTGAGACACACTGATGTCCCACTCACCAGGCAAGACAAGCAGAAGGTCACGGTCAGTTGTCTGTCTGATGCCAGAACCCACCACATCATGCATGCACTTAATTCTCTCCAATTCTCTCCACTACAAGTACAAGTATGACTCTGTCATTGTCCATGTTGGTGTGAATGACTTGAGATGTACCTCCCTGGACTATATGAAGAGAGACATGAGTGACCACTCAGAGTATATGTCCCAGGCAGATATGACCTTAGACCTAAGCAGCATCCTAACTTCACCAAGAATGATACCACAATACCAACAAAAAATAATTGACTTGAACAATTGGCTTAGTTTCTGGTGTCATTTCAAGGGGATCCAGTATCTATCTGCCTGGGATGACATGGTTGACAGGCCTCGATGCTTTGCCAGAGATGGCCTCCACCTGTCACCCCTAGGATTCCTGATCCTGGCCAAGGCTTTTGCCTCCCCATTGTGCCATTTTTTAGGCAATGTCCCAAAGACAAATCTTCCAACACAAAAGATCTGTTAAAAAAGCAAATTGAAGGTCATGCTGTTTAACGCTAGGAATCTAAACCTGAAAATGTACTCACTGGAGGCTGTCCTCACACTGGAAGATGCCAACATCTGTGCAGTCACAGAAACTTGGTTCAGGGCTTTGGAGAGCACCCATGCCTTACCAGGCTATACCTCATTCCACACATTCTGACCCCAAAATTGTTGGGAATACTAAGGGTGGTGGAGTCTCTATCTTCATTAAGGACAGGCACACCTCCAGACTGGTTTACCAGCATGAAGCACTGGAACTACTCCAGGTGCAACTGACAGTTGTCAAGACACCCATCCAAGTTATGGCCAGCTATAGACCCCCCTCCATGACTTAGTACATCCTCTCCTTCTACCTGGATCTACTTGAGTCCATCAAGGTACCTCCTAACAAAATATGTGAAACCATTACTGATATATGTGCATTCATGGATACAGGATATGACTCAGTTCCTTAACATTATTAATGACATACAGGTTGAACTGGATTGGCTATCAATAAAGCCTCTATATATACTCCTGACTTTAATACCTTTTGAGTATGTCTGACGGAGCATGTGCTCATGAAAAATGTTTTCTACTATGGTGACTCTTGTTATTTGCAACTCAAGGGTACAACGATGGGGGCTTCTTTTTCTCCCATCTATGCTGGCTTGTTCATGGGATACATAGTGGAACAGCTGATTTATGATATGGGGCATAACGTTTTTCTTGATGCCATTGATATATGGTGTCGTTATTTATACGATTTTTGGCTTATTTGGTGCTCTGATTTGACATATTTACAGGAATTTGTGCAATATCTCAATGAAAACAAATGGGGAATTACTTTTACTGTGAACCATCATGTCCATGCTGTTACATTTTTGGATGTTCAGGTGACTGTTATGGAGGATGGAACATTAAATAGTTCTATTTACAGAAAATATCCCCAGCTTAATACTCTTCTGCATGCTACTAGTAGCCATCCACAACATATTATCAAAACATGCCACAATCACAGTTTTTAGGGCTTAAGAGGATATGTTCAGCTAATGAAGAGTTTGAGATGCAAGCCCAGGATATGGTGTTCAAGGTAGAGGCTATCGAATGGGAAATGTTACCCAGGCACTTGTTGCAGTTAGAGAAATTCATAAAAAACAAAATTTGCAGTATCGAGTGAAATCGAATTTGCAGGGGTCACCACTTAGGTTTCTTATGGACTATGGGAGCAATAGTATTTTTTGCAAAAAGATATACATTGATATTGGGATGTGTTACTTATGGATGATAGGCTTCAGGAAATCTTGATGGCCAGATGCAGTTTTTCATATAGGAGAGGTAAAACTATAGGGGGGCTGGTTTAAAATAAATCATATAAAGAATATAGTTGACACACAGACTAGGCTGGATGGCAGGACACTTTCGGGATGCCATCCTTGTGGGCACTGTAGTTTTTGTCAATTTGTACTTAAATCAAGCTCCTTTTCATCTCCTAATTCTTCTCAGGTTTTTGATATCTTAATTTATGGTAACTGCAGTTCAGATTGGGTTATTTATATGGCAAAATCTTCATGTTCTGCTTTTTATGTGGGGCAGACCTCACGTTCCTTTAAGTTAAGGATATCACAACATTTAAGTGATATTAGATGTGCTAGGCACACAAATGCTCTGCATAAACATTGTCTGAAACACCCTACGGCTAGGTTTTCCTTTACGATTATTGACAGGATTTTATACAAAAATAGGTCTCAAGATGCATTACATCCTCTTTTGAATTATAAGGAACGTAAGTGGATAATCAGGTTAGGTGCCCTTTTTTCTTCTGGCATCAATGAACAACTATGAATATTCTTACTAACTAACAAATGTTTTATTTTTTGTAATAATATTTATGTAAGTTAGATCCTGTATCCATTCAACAATAGATAGGTCAAAAGAGGTAATCAATACCAAAGATATATTAATATTATGGTGTGGAATAATATTTGAATCTAAATTCTTTACTATCATTTATGTGAGTACAAGGAAGTTTCTTGTAATGGTTTTTGCTTCTTTAAGAAAATCTGATTGTAATTAATGAATAATCAGGCACAACTGACTTTTTTGTACAAGGGGGCTGATTGGGATTAATATTTTTATGGGAAGGTTTGGTGTATTGTATTAGCACTGATGAAGGCTGTTAGCTGAAACCGGTATGCTTTTTATACACCTTTTAGTGTTTGGATATGTATTTTCTACCTGATGTGACAATAAACTTAGAGTCTCAGCAACATTTTTTTGTATTTTTTGTTTTTTATGGAGAGAGCCTTTAAGAGTGCTAACTGGTGTATTTCTGTGGATTCATTACCAGTTGGGCCTGGCACCTTATCATACTTGTGTGGGGGTTTGATTCAGAGATTTCTTTTTGGGGATAAACTCTTGGCTAGGCTTGTAAGGGCCCTAGTGTCATTAGCCTAGTAATCGTATAGGCTCCTATGTTAGATACAGCACTTATAACCACAGTAGTGACAAAAATGTTAAAAGTGATAGGTTACTCTATAGTTAGGCACACAGACTTACCACTCACAAAGCTGGACAAACAGAGTGTTACAGTGAGTTGTCTTTGGATGCTAGAATCTTAGATGTCACAATGGGCTAAGGACCCTTTCACCTGACAAATATGACTATAACCTGTAAATTACCTGTTTGTCAGTTTGGGATGTGATGCTAGATGGTCTATGGTCTGCATCTCTCATTCCAAGGCTTCTGCATAATGGCCAATGCCTTTGCTGCACCCTTAGTGCCCTTTTTAGATATAATCCAGTAAACAGACATTCCAATGTAACAACATATAAAACCCAAAATTAGATCACATTAAGGTGGCTCTCCTTGATGCCAAAAGTCTTAACAATAAAATGCCTGTTTTCAAGGCTGCCCTGTATTTGGAAAACATCCGTATTTGTGTAATTACTAAAACCTGGTTTAAATGTAAATAAAGTACTCCCTGCATACCTGGGTTTTGTGCCTTTCATGACTTCAGGCTGATTGGAAACTGTGGAGGATGCCATTATTTGCCAAAACCATATTCCAGACTGATTCCTAGGAACCCACAATCAGAACTCATTGAACTTGAAATCCTTTTAGATAGGACAAATTATTAACTCCTAGCCTATTATTGAACATAACTCATGTCTGCCCATGATCACCTAAGACTCCTCAATATACTTGACCATCTCCTTGTCAACAAAAATTCCATTATATTTGGTGACTAATTAACTATAAATAAACTGGAATCTGTATATATCAAATGTAAGGCTTGGACTTCTTATTTATTTTATTATTTTATTTATTTATTTTACATTTGTTAACCGGGCTAGTCTAACTGGATATATTTCCATTTTCAGCAGAGGCCCGGGGAGAAAAGCTCCACATCTAGACAAGACAGATACAACATAGCAAAAAAAAATCATAATAACAGATTAAAATCTGATAGGACTTTAACTCCAGGACAAGATAATTAATCACAGAGTAAAGGTATTAAACAACATATTAAACATTATTTCATCTTTAGAACCATTGAAAGAAAGCAGACTTAGCACAAAAAACCATTGTGAATGTGACTGTAAATAAACATAATGCAGGGCACAATATTCTTGACCTGGTCCTCATAAACATAGATGACTTATTATTCTTCATTGATACATTTGTCCAGTGAAGTCTGACAAAAAACTTGTATTCACAGTTTCAGAAACCCCACAATAACTATCGCTGAATTCAAGAAATACAATCATATGAACCATGTCCTATTCTACAATGAGATAACTTTGTCTTGTGATTGTACAACCCCCATTCATATACACTGACCAAGTACACCGAGGAGTTCTACACCCATTTAGATAAATGCATATATATAAATGTCAGAATCCTGTTAGAGTTAAATATCATGAAAATTTTAAAAAATAAACCACCCTGGTTGTCTATCAACATTAATATGTTGTTCAGCAAAAGAGAAGGGCTCCTTAAGTTATACAGCACGTCAAGGAGAGCATTAAAACACCACCATACCTCTCACCTGTCCAGATTTCCACACAATGTACAGATTTTTTGCCTCATATTTTGGTCTGCTCCTCTTAAAATATATGTTTTTCTGGCAAACTACAGAGGACTGAAGTAACTAAATAATGACATTTTGAGTTTCTTACTTCATATCCTCCAGAAAATGCGAGCTAACATAAAATCTGCTATTCTAACAACATTCTAAGTTTATAAGGGCAATATTTGAAATCTGTCTCTATATTTTGAGGCCTTTGCTCCCCCCATTATTTAAGGCTAAGTCCAGATTTCTTCTGATACAAAGTTGAGAGATATGAGCACCATAAAGAAACTGAAAATAATCATTACATCCATTCAAACTAGCCATAAAATTAGATTGGCATCAGAAGCTAAATACAATTATAAATCTTTCTATAGCTACATCAGGAAAGTAAGAAAATACTGTAAATTGTTCTGAACTTATTCAAGTTGGCATCTTCTCTCATTTTGACCAAAGTGATATTGACTCTGTAATTGTCAGCAAATTCAGTGTTAACTTCATCCCCTTGACTACTATCTATCTATCTATCTATCTATCTATCTATCTATCTATCTATCTATCTATCTATCTATCTATCTGTCTGTCTATCTATCTATCCATCCATCCAGCTATCTGTGCTCAACCCCCTTTCCCATTTTTGCACATGGGGTTGGGGTGTCACTTCATCAGTGACATTCATCTAGAGCCAAGGTTTACAACACCGGGTGGCTAGCCCTGCTGCAGTAGTTCATCCATAACACACACTCACACCTAGGGCCAATGTAGAGTGTACAATCCACCTGCTGCATGCCTTTGGAATGTGGGAGGAAACAACAGCACCCAGAGGAAACCCATGCAAACACAGAAAGGACATGCAGACTCCACACAGAAGGTACCCCAGCTGAGAATTGAACCAGAGAACCTCTTGCTGTGAGGTGGCAATGCTATCCACTCTCCACAAAATTTAGTAATATCTTACCTCCCCTTTTATCACTAACAAACATGAGCTGAAGGTATTGAATAAGACCAGAAATACCCCCTCTGTAAGGAGGTGAGGAAATATACTATTCTCATCCCCACTCTACTACTCTGGCATCCTCTTCCACACCCACCTGTCTTTTTACTTACTCCTCCTCTCCATCCTGTCCACTTCCTCTTCTACTAACTCTCTTTGTCCTACCATTGATCCCTTCTGTCTATTTCCTTCTCTTCTTAACCCTTATAGACCTACTACTGAACTAGGCGAGGCATTCAGGTACTCTCGCAGCCTACCTTAATATCATACCACCACTTATATCTGCAACAACATCCACAAACTTTGCTGATTACTGCAACAGGACTCATATAGCCTATCGCTCAGCTATTACACCTCCTAAACGTGCGAAAAGTCTAAGTACCTAGTCTCTATTAATTCCTATATCTGCTTTGCACCCACTGCATGAAGTGTCCTATATATAAATTTTGATAGCTGAAAACTACTCATATGGAATGTTCTCATGTATATGCTCTGTATTGCTTGTATAATATCTTTGATTTGAGAATGATTACTTATGTACTTTTTTCACCAATTGTATAAGCTGTCAATAATATGTACTAAATGTCTTTATCAATGTAAATTCTGTATTGTATGTGAAATGTCTTTATATGTGGAGCGTTTCTCCCCGGGACTCCACTGAAAATGGGCACTTCTGGCCCAGCTGAACCATCCCAGTAAACAAATGCAAATAAATAAATACATAAATAAATAATATCTGGAGGCTTAATAACTAGCTCCAAGCAATTTTTTTCTGACCCACTCCACAAAGTTTTTAACCTGATCTTAATTACAGTTTTTTTTTTCTCTGAAAAAGGCATATTGCAGTTGTGATGCCCCTCTATAATGGCGGTCAAGCCAGTGAACTTGGATTGCCTTGGTGAAGGGAAGATTTTGCTTATTAAATCTGGTTAATGTCTTTGGTAGGGTCACCTAGGCAGTTGACAGTGGTCACAGAGTGTGTACAGAGTATATAGACCTGCCAAGACATTCAAAACCATACACTCTTGCTAATATCATACAAAAGCTCAGTGATTTAAAAGTAGATCCTTATGAGGTAAGATGGATAACAAACTGACAAAAAGACAGGACCATACAGTATGAGTCATGGGCATACTGAAAATGACAACAATTAAATGCAGAAAAAAATGCAGTGTCATTGCATTTGTAACACATCCCGTGCCCTCAGCATATTGTATTGCAAATACATCACTACAATATGAAAATGTATTTTGAGATCTCAGAATATGAGTTGATAACTCCCTATCTTTTTATCATGATGTGACAACATAAAAGAGAGGAAGTCCTAAGGTGATAAGTAGTGGACCTTGCATGACAAAGCAGATAGGACTGCTGGACCCTTTTCTCCAATGCTAATACACACTGGATCACCCTAGAATGACATCAATTCCTGCGCAAATAGCTAAAGACAATTTTTGCTGGATCTGCATCATCATTCTCAGTGAATGTAAAGGGCAGTTCAGGACAAAGTTTTTCCCAGACTCAGTCACATACAAAGAGAACTCATCTATGTCCTTTTCGCCTCCCCCAAGATGCAGAAGGTAAGATGATTTAGTCTGCCATAGGCCATGATGAATGCATGGTTGGGCTGAAGGGACCTAGTGACATTTTGAAACACAGCAGATACTCTTTCCCTACTCAGTCTGATGAGGTGTACATAAGTATGTCTAAAAATCATGTCACCAATAACTAAGACACTGTCATGTGTGGAAAGAACTTAGGTATGCAGCTCTAGTAATCTGTGTTTGTGGAAGAGAGAGGGGGATGTAGGTGTATGGCTGACAAGTGAATCACAAATAACTAAGACAGCATGTTCAGGAGGCTAACAGCGGAAGAAAGCAGCTCTGGTGACTATATTGGATAAAGTGTGGGTAAAAGGCTTAAAAAGGGATTTCTTTGCTACCTTAGCATAGGTGGGCTTAGTACTAAAGCTGGATCACAGTGTGGCAGAATCACATCTGTCAAATGTCCCTTATTTCCAGAGACATTCCTGATTTGGGCTCAACATTTTGCTCTGTGCCTCTTAAAACTGGTGCTGGTTTGAGTAAAATTGGTTAATTATAGTCACTAAATAAGAATAATGATTGCCATTATGTTATAATAATTATTATTATTGTAGTTATAACAACAGAATTATTTCACTTCAGAAAATGCGTTAATTCCAGTAGTCTTACTTTGTCAACTTTCTAACTCAGAAGAAACATTACTTAAAAAGTGTACCTGACTGGATGCCATTGTCACTGATTATTTCTGCAGTTGTACCTTGTTCAGGACATAAGAGGTTGAGGGGCATGATTGAAGGTATACTGTCTTCTGATGAGTGTGGTTTCTAAGAGTTTAGCCTCCACTTTGAATAAGTACTTACCAGGAGCACTGATTTATATTTTGTATAAAATGAAATTTTGTTTCATGAGCTTCATGAGGGAATTATATCCATGATTTTAAATGCACTTTCCAGTCGTTACCATGCATTAGTTATAATTTTCTAATGCATATGTATGTGTATGTGTGTATGTATATCTACCTATATAAACATTTATACATACAAATATATACATATGTATTTATTGATACTTTTATTGATACTGACCCAGCCACTGGGGATGCACAAGCCAGTGCATTTCTTTGTGCCGGTCCCAAGCCTGGATAAATGGGGAGGGTTGCATCAGGAAGGGCATCCGGCGTAAAACTTCACCAAATCATTTCATGCAGTCACCAATAAACATTTACATACCGGGTTGGTCGAGGCCTGGGTTAACAACGACCACCACCAGTACTGTTAGCCTACAGGGTGCTGGCGGAAATTGGGCTACTGTTGGCCGAAGGAGGAGAAGAGGCGGAAGACATGGGCAAAGGCAGCAAGAGAGGAAAAAGGCTAGGACTGTGGTAGTGAGGGTCGGAACGTTGAATGTTGGCAGTATGACTGATATAGGGAGAGAGCTAGCTGATATGATGGACAGAAGGAAGGTTGGTGTATTGTGTGTGTAAGAGACCAGATGGAAGGGGAGTAATGCTAGGTGTATCAGAGGTGGGTTCAAATTGTTTTATCATGGTGTGGATGGGAAGAGAAATGGCATAGGAGTTATTCTGAAGGAACAGTATGCTGAGAGTGTTTTGGAGGTGAAAAGAGTGTCGGATAGAGTGATGTTTATGAAGCTAGAAATTGATGGTGTAATGATGAATCTTGTTAGTGCATATGCTCCACAAGTTGGGTGTGCAATGGATGAGAAAGAAAAATTTTGGAGTGAATTGGATGAAGTGGTGATGACTCTACCCAAGGGTGAGAGAGTGGTGATTGGAGCAGATTTCAATGGGCATGTTGGTGAAGGGAACAGAGGGGGTGAGGAAGTGATGGGTAGGTATGGTGTTAAACAAAGGAATGCAGAAGGACAGATGGTAGTGGATTTTGTGAAAAGGATGGACATGGCTGTGGTGAATACATATTTTAACAAGAGGGAGGAGCATAGGGTGACATACAAGAGTGGTGGAAGATGCACACAAGTAGATTATATCTTATGTAGGAGGGCCAGTTTGAAGGAGACTGGAGACTATAAAGTGGTGACCGGAGAAAGTGTAGTTAGGCAGCATAGGATGGTGGTTTGTAGGATGACATTGGTGATCAAGAAGAGGAGGAGGATTGTGAGGGCAGCACCAAGGATCAAATGGTGGAAATTGAAAAAGGGTAATTGTGAGGTGGAGTTCAGGGATGAGTTAAGGCAGGCACTGGGACGTAGTGAAGAGTTACCAAATAGCTGGGTAACTACAGCAGAGCTAGTAAGGGAGATGGCTAGAAAGGTGCTTGGTATCACATCTGGACAGAGGAAGGATGACAAGGAGACATGGTGGTGGAATGAGGAAGTACAGGAGAGTATACAGAGAAAGAGGTTGGCAAAGAAGAAGTGGGATTGTAAGAGAGATGAAGAAAGTAGACAGGAGTATAAGGAGATGAGGTGCATGGCAAAGAGAGAGGTGGTGAAAGCTAAGGATAAGGCATATGAAGAGTTGTATGAAAGGTTGGACACTAAGGAGGGAGAAAAGGACCTGTACCGATTGGCTAGATAGAGGGACCAAGCTAGGAAAGATGTGCAGCAGGTAAAGGTGATAAAGGATAATGAGGGAAACATACTCACAAGCGAGGAGAGTGTGTTGAGGAGATGGAAAGAGTACTTTGAGGGGTTGATGAATGAAGAGAATGAGAGGGAGAGAAGGTTGGATGATGTTGGATAGTGAATCATGAAGTACAATGGATTAGCAAGGAGGAAGTAAGGATAGCTATGAAGAGAATGAAGAATGGAAAGGCTGTTGGCCCAGATGACATACCTGTGGAAGCATGGAGGTGTTTAGGTGAAATGGCAGTGGAGTTTTTAACCAGATTGTTTAATGAAATCTTGGAAAGTGAGAGGATGCCTGAGGAATGGAGGAAAAAGTGTTTTGGTACCGATTTTTAAGAATAAGGGTGATGTGCAGAGCTGTAGTAACTACAGAGGGATTAAATTGATCAGTCACAGCATGAAGTTATGGGAAAGAGTAGTGGAAGCAAGGTTAAGAAGGGGCGTGATGATTAGTGATCAGCAGTATGGTTTCATGCCAGGAAAGAGCACTACAGATATAATCTTTGCTCTGAGAGTCAAAGGCAAGAAAAAAAAAACTGCTACTAAACCAGGACAGCTCCTGATGCCAAACAGCAGGACTAAACGCCTCCCAAACACACGTATGCTTGTTCTGGAAGTCAAAGGCAAAAACAACAAGCTGTTACTTGTTAAGACAACTTTTTATATTGTGTGTTTATGAGAGAGGAACATTTTAGTTAGATTGAAGCTACTTGTGCCTGTTCCTTTAAGGTAATTGGAGGGTGTGTTTTGTAATAGACTTTGCTTGCAATGGCTTTAAATGTAGCAGCACTTAAGTGTGAGTTGTTATTTTTCAAAGTCTGAAGAAGTTGGTGCAGGGCGCTGACGAAAAGCAGTATCGTGGTGCTTAATAAAACTGAAGTCGTTCGTTTATTGGCATCTTGTTTGCTTATCCCTTTGGAATTTAAAAAGACCTGCTTCAGTGAGTTTGGCTATCTGGTTGAGTTTATCTTTGATGAGTTTCACCTCTCTGACTGTGCTTATTGGAGGTGTTTAGTTCTGCTGCTTGGAATTAGGAACTGTGTTGGCTTAGTAGCAGCTTGTTGTTTTTGCCTTTGACTTCCAGAACAAGCATACGTGTGTTTGGGAGGCGTTTAGTCTGCTGTTTGGCATTAGGAGCTTTGCTCTGAGAGTGTTGATGGAGAAGTACAGAGAATGTTAGAAAAAGTTGCATTGTGTTTTTGTAGACTTAGAGAAAGCATATGACAGGGTGCCTAGAGACGAGTTGTGGTATTGTATGAGGAAGTCAGGAGTGTCAGAAAAGTATGTAAGAGTGGTACAGGATATGTACAAGGGTAATGTGACAGCGGTGAGGATTGTGGTGGGAGTGATGGATGCGTTTAAGGTGGAGGTAGGGTTACATCAAGGATCAGCTCTGAGCCCTTTCTTATTTGCAGTGGTGATGGACAGATTGAAAGAAGAGATCAGACAGGAGTCCCCTTGGACTATGATGTTTGCAGATGACATTGTGATCTGTAGTGAGAGTAGGGAACAGGTGGAGGAGACCCTGGAGAGATGGAGATATGCTTTAGAGAGAAGAGGAATGAAGGTCAGCAGGACTAAGACAGAATATATGTGTGTGAATGAGAGGGAGAATAGAGGAATGGTGAGGATGCAAGGAGTAGAGGTGGCGAAGGTGGATGAGTTTAAATACTTGGGGTCAATAGTTCAGAGTAACGGTGAGTGTGGAAGAGAGGTGAAGAAGAGAGTACAGGCAGGATGGAGTGGGTGGAGAAGAGTGTCAGGAGTGATTTGTGACAGACGAGTACCTGTAAAAGTGAAAGGGAAGATCTACAAAAGGGTAGTGAGACCAGCTATGTTATATGGGTTGGAGACAGTGGCATTGACAAAAAGGCAGGAGTTTGAGCTTGATGTGGCAGAATTAAAGATGTTAAGATTTGCATTGGGTGTGACGAGGGTGGACAGGATTAGAAATAAGTATATTAGAGGGTCAGCACAGGTTGGAAGGTTTGAAGACAAAGCCAGAGAGGCACGATTACATTGGTTTGGACATGTGCTGAGGAGGGATGCTGAGTATATTGGGAAAAAGATGCTAAGGATGAAGCTACCAGGTAACAGGAAAAGAGGAAAGCCTAAGATAAGGTTTATGGATGTGGTGAGAGAGGACATGCAGGTGGTTGGTGTGACAGAGCAAGATGCAGAGGACAAGAAGAAATGGAAACAGGTGATCTGCTGTGGCGACCCCTAACAGGAACAGCTGAAAGAAGATGATGATTTATTGATACTTTTTATTTTCACACACACACACACACACACACACACACACACACACACACACACACACACACACACACACACACACACACACAGAAAGTACTTAAATAACTTATAGTTATATGTACATAATAGACAACCATGTGCATGCAGAAGCTTATTTGTGACTATGTGTTGTAATCTCTCTTAGATCAGTTTATCATGTCTATCAATTTTACTGTCATGAAAATAGTATTCTAACTCATATGATGCATATGTTCTCTATCTGTGGAGCTTTTCTCCCCAGGCCTCCTCTGAAAAAGGACTTGTGCCCAGTCAGACTTTCCCAGTAAACAAATGTAAAAAAAATAAATATACATATTATATATATATATATATATATAGATATATATATATATATATATATATATATTTATATACATATATATATATATATATATATATATATATATATATGAGATCCGGACACATGCTCGACTATCATATGTCCGAATCACAAAACATCGAACACACATACACAAAAGTGCTTAACATCGACAAGCGCTTCCGTGTATGTGTGCCTGTTTCGTAGATCGGACTACACTGCGGGTAATGGAAAATTCCCCTTTCACCACTGTAGTGCAATCTCGGAGTGAGAATAATAAAGTAGGGAGGTGTGGGGGGTGCAGCCCTGCAGAAACGTAGATTTTTTTTTTGAACTACACATACACGGAAGCGCTTTTCGATGTTAAGCGCTTTTGTGTATGTAAGTTCGATGTTTTGTGATTCGGACATATGCTAGTCAAGCAGGTGTCCTAGACACACACACACACACACACACACACACACACATATATATATATATATATATATATATATATATATATATATATATATATATATACATATAACACCGACTTTCACAATCCCGAGATGAGAAGGCTGTCCGGGAATACCGACTGTGAACTCCAGGTAAGTAACCACTTTTCCAAAAAATAAATAAAATTAAACCCAAAGCAAATTAAACCCACCAAAGTCCCCACACTCCCTAACTAAAGGTCGCGGTAGCACAGGGGTAAGGGGCAAAGTTCAACATGGTGGCCAAGTAGTTACTTACCTGGAGTTTGCAGTCAGTGTTCCAGGATGTCGGGTTTTTGACGTTGTCGGCCTTCTTGTCTCAGGATTGTGAAAGTTGGTAAACCTATATATATATATATATATATATATATATATATATATATATATATATATGTATGTATATGTATATATACAAACAAAAACAAAAGAACTACTCCGTGCATCCAGCAAGTTGAGGGTAGAGTCCTTTAATAACAATAGTAGAATAAAACAGATAAGTGCTTTCAGACTCAAACAGTCCTTCTTCTGATCTGAAGAATGATTGTTTGAGTCTGATAGTGCTTATCTGTTTTATTCTACTATTGTTATTAAAGGATTTTACGCTTGACCTGGTGGATTCATGGAGTAGTTATTTTATTTTTTGTTTTTATAACCGTTTCTCTGGATAATCATCCTTTGGTGGTCAGTAGTTATTTTGTTTGCTATATATTATCACACACACACACACACACACACACACACACACACACACACACACACATATATATATATATATATATATATATATATATATATATATATATATTTTTTTTTTTTCCAGGTACAGAACAATCAGTAATTCAAGGTGCCTGTATTATAAGTAGTAAATATAAAAAAAAATACAAGTTATAGTCAATGAGTATTCTGTTCTCAAATATTAGATTCCATTAAAATCCTGGATTTATGTAATACTAAATCTGTTCATATTTTGGATTTACCAGTCTTTCTCCTAGAAAAAATGAAAAATCAGTGCCTCTGGCAATTATATCTTTCTCAAGTGGATCCTGATTTGGTAGAGGTAGGAGGAAGATCATGTATGTTTAAAAGGTTAACACAATAAAGCAGTACAGACAATGGATTTACAGGGAAGAGAGTTACAGGACTGGCAGGGTTGGTACAGACAATGGATTCACATGGAAGAGAGTTACAGGGCTGGCAGGGCCGGTACACACAATGGATTTATAGGGATGAGAGCTGCAGGGCTGACATGGTTTGTACACAGAATGGATTTATAGGGATGAGAGTTACAGGGCTGGCAGGGTTGGTACACACAATGGATTCACAGGGATGAGAGTTACAGGGCTGGCAGGGTTGGTACACACAATGGATTTACAGGGATGAGAGTCACAGGGCTGGCAGAGTCGGTACTCACAATGGATTTAGAGGGATGAGAGTTACAGGGCTGGCAGGGTTGGTACACACAATGGATTTACAGGGTTGAGAGTTACAGGGCTGGCAGGGTCGGTACACACAATGGATTTACAGGGTTGAGAGTTACAGGGCTGGCAGGGTTGGTACACACAATGGATTTACAGGGATGAGAATTACAGGGCTGGCAGGGTCGGTGCACACAATGGATTTACAGGGATGAGAGTTACAGGGCTGGCAGGGTCGGTACACACAATGGATTTACAGGGATGAGAGTTACAGGGCTGGCAGGGTCGGTACACACAATGGATTTACAGGGTTGAGAGTTACAGGGCTGGCAGGGTTGGTACACACAATGGATTTACAGGGATGAGAGTTACAGGGCTGGCAGGGTCGGTACACACAATGGATTTACAGGGATGAGAGTTACAGAGCTGGCAGGGTTGGTACAGACAATGGATTTACAGGGATGAGAGTTACAGGGCTGTCAGGATTGGTAGACACAATGGATTTACAGGGATGAGAGTTACAGGGCTGGCAGGGTTGGTACACACAATGGATTTACAGGGATGAGAGTTACAGGGCTGGCAAGGTCGGTACACATAATGGATTTACAGGGATGAGAGTTACAGAGCTGGCAGAGTTGGTACAGACAATGGATTTACAGGGATGAGAGTTACAGGGCTGTCAGGATTCGTAGACACAATGGATTTACAGGGATGAGAGTTACAGGGCTGGCAGGGTCGGTACACACAATGGATTTATAGGGATAAGAGTTACAGGGCTGGCAGGGTTGGTACGGGCAATGGATTTATAGGGATGAGAGTTACAGGGCTGGCAGGATTGGTACAGACAATGGATTTACAGGGTTGAGAGTTACAGGGCTGGCAGGGTTGGTACACACAATGGATTTACAGGGTTGAGAGTTACAGGGCTGGCAGGGTCGGTACATGGATTTACAGGGTTGAGAGTTACAGGGCTGGCAGGGTTGGTACACACAATGGATTTACAGGGATGAGAGTTACAGGGCTGGCAGGGTCGGTACACACAATGGATTTATAGGGATGAGAGTTACAGGGCTGGCAGGATTGGTACAGACAATGGATTTACAGGGTTGAGAGTTACAGGGCTGGCAGGGTTGGTACACACAATGGATTTACAGGGATGAGAGTTACAGGGCTGGCAGGGTCGGTACATGGATTTACAGGGTTGAGAGTTACAGGGCTGGCAGGGTTGGTAAACACAATGGATTTACAGGGTTGAGAGTTACAGGGCTGGCAGGGTCGGTACATGGATTTACAGGGTTGAGAGTTACAGGGCTGGCAGGGTTGGTACACACAATGGATTTACAGGGATGAGAGTTACAGGGCTGGCAGGGTCGGTACACACAATGGATTTATAGGGATGAGAGTTACAGGGCTGGCAGGATTGGTACAGACAATGGATTTACAGGGTTGAGAGTTACAGGGCTGGCAGGGTTGGCACACACAATGGATTTATAGGGATGAGAGTTACAGGGCTGGCAGGGTCGGTACATGGATTTACAGGGTTGAGAGTTACAGGGCTGGCAGGGTTGGTACACACAATGGATTTATAGGGATGAGAGTTACAGGGCTGGCAGGGTCGGTACATGGATTTACAGGGTTGAGAGTTACAGGGCTGGCAGGGTTGGTACATGGATTTACAGGGTTGAGAGTTACAGGGCTGGCAGGGTCGGTACATGGATTTACAGGGTTGAGAGTTACAGGGCTGGCAGGGTTGGTACACACAATGGATTTACAGGGATGAGAGTTACAGGGCTGGCAGGGTCGGTACACACAATGGATTTATAGGGATGAGAGTTACAGGGCTGGCAGGATTGGTACAGACAATGGATTTACAGGGGGTTAGAGTTACAGGGCTGGCAGGGTTGGTACACACAATGGATTTACAGGATTGAGAGTTACAGGGCTGGCAGAGTCGATACATGGATTTACAGGGTTGAGAGTTACAGGGCTGGCAGGGTTGGTACGGACAATGGAATGACATTGATAAGAGTTAGAGCTGGCAGGATTGCATCATTTAAGGTATGTTATGTGATAATGGGAGCAACACTGACCAGTAAAGCATGAAGACATGCTTAGAAACATATTTACTTATTTATTTATCTATTTATTTATTTATGGATATTTGGTTACTGGGAAAGTCTGACTGGGCACAGATGCCCTTTTTCAACTAAGGCTTGGGGGGAAAGCTCCAAGGTGTCATATTTAATGCAATCATTATATTTACAATAACAACTTTTATAATGCTGTTTTAATGAATACATAATAGTCAGTATAATAAAATTTGTATTGATATTCACAAACGTTAAATTTACAAGCCTTGTACTGAGACTTTACTGAGAGCAGAGTGGTATGTAAGCTAGTTAAGAGTAATTTAAGAAATATAATAGGCTGAGGTATTAGAAGAGATAATCAGTTTTGAGTGTCAACAGGGAAGTGATGGAACAGAAATTTGGTTGTGCTAATTAGAGGTAGGTATAGTAGTTTAAGAAATACAATAAAGTGAGTTATTAGAAGGGAATATGCAGGTTAAGTGATTTAGTTCTTTAAAGGGAGGTACAATAAAGGTGAGGAAAGGTGTTAGAGAGCAATGTCCCAGATGAGAAACAGGGACAAAACCAGGAAGCAGAGAGATTGCCTTTTAGTAATGGTTTGAAAAGATGAAGGTGTGTGATAGACCTGATTGATATAGAAATTATATTCCAATTTCTAGCTACACTGTTGGAATAGAGATTGACCCCAGCAGCCCTTTGTGGCTTGTAGATGGTAAGCAGTTATTTATTCTTTGACCAAAGGGGGGATTTGGAAGATAGTATTGGAGTAGGGGTCTAATTGCTGGGCAGGCAGATGGGGTATATACGATTGTATGGATTAATGTGAGCTGAGTATAAGATAGGTTTTGAGGAAGTTCGAACCAGTTAAGTGTTTTTAGTGATAAACAATGGTGAGTGCTGTCAGGTTTGTTGCAAGGGAATCTGGTGACTTTGTTATAACACTGTTTAAGTTTAGAACTAAGTGAGGCTTGAAGGTTGTCATGATAGGGGCTGCATGTAGGAGGGAAGGTAAGAGGTTAGTGGTTGCTTGAGTTACTTTCACAGAATCTCTCAGGAATTTCTTTACTCTGTGTGGGATGCCTAGTTTTTTATAGCTTTTCCTGCTGCTGTTGATATGTAAACCAAATTTAAGATTGTCATTGATTGTCATGCCAAGTAGTCTTCTGTGTAGGGTAACCTCAATTATGGTATTATTTAAAGAATATATTTTAAAGTTGTTTTGGAAATAGGATTTTGGAAAAAAATAGAAATATATATGTTTTTGGGTGGGGGGTAGCAGGAGGTGGTTATCCTGTAGTCAAATTTCAATGGAGTTAAAGGCTTCTTGAGCAGTTCCCTGAATATGTATTAGGTTGTCAGAAATGCATGTTAGTTCAAAGTCATCAATGTATTGCATGATGCAAGTTGAGAGGATTTATCTAAATTGTTAGTCAATGTATTAAATAATAGATGGCCAGGAATGGAGCCCTGTGGCACAGAAGTATTGACAGGAAGGAAGAAAGGGGGAAAAGAAGAGACATTTAACAGACCAGTATCTATCAGGTAAGAAGTTGTTAAAAACATAGTAGTTTGGGTTGTGATAGTCCAAGGGAAGACAGTTGGGAGAGGAGTTTTTGGTAAAAGACTAGATTAAAAGTGAGAGATCAAGGAATACACAGGAAACAAGTTTGCCTTCATCTCGCTTTTTAATACTATCTGTGAAAGTTAATAAGGCTGTGGTAGTGCTGTCCATGGGTCTAAAACCATGCTGTGTTGGGGTCAGGAGCTTTTCCTGAAGGATATGTTGAAGGAGTTGCTTGTGAATGCACTTCTCCAAAATGTTTGACAAAGGGGATAATATGACGATAGTCTGAAACTGGTTATATCAGATGAAGTTCCTCCTTTATGAAGGGGAATGATGAATAATTATTTTCCCTGGGGAAGGAATGTATGATTCCTTGATGGATCGGTTAATTAGAAGAGACATAGTATAGGGTATGGAACTGGCATCCATCTTGAGGTATTCTACTGGGACATTATCTACTGAAGGAGAACAGGGTTTCAGTTTAAGAAGTAGCAATTTGATGACGGAAGATGGGATGGATTTTATGGTGAAATAAGGGGTGTTTGCTGTCTGGGGAGAGGATATGCCAGGTTTGTTGGGAGGAAAATCTTTAGTAAGGGTTTTAATGCTTTCTATGAAATGTGAGTTAAATTGAATAGCTGTTTTGGAAGGAGTTAAGAGTGGTGGATGCTCCAGAGTGGAGTGTAGTATTAATAGAAGACCAACATTTTTTAGGGTTGGAAGACAGCTTTAGTAAAGGGTTTACTGAAGTAGATATGTGTATATATAATACAGTACTATTTAAGCCAATATACAGCTCAGTAAGGCAAATGCAATATTTGGTTTACACAATACAGGATACTAATGTAGTCACACCAGATTCAACAAGTATGGCAAACTTAACACACAGTACAATACTGTATACATTGTCAGAACCAGGCTTAAGGCACACAGTGCAATGCACTAATGTCAAAGAAAGGCAGCATTGTGAATACAGCAAACCTAGAACATACATTACACTATGCTAATGCCAAAGACTTAATAAGTACAGTACAATATGCTATATCCACAAGTAAACATACTTCTCAGAAACAGAGAGAGCAGATATGTTAATGTGGAAAAACACCGTACAGACAGATAGATAATTAAGTAGGAGGGAAGGAAAGATGGATTAATACAGCAAAACAATATCACCTTCTAGTAAGTAAAGACAAGACTAACTGTATTAACCCTCCAGACAGTTTTCATCAGTACAAAAAAAGTAAGATCCAGTTAGAAACATTTAGATAGATAATGCATTATATTTAGATAGATGATACGGTATGACAGGTGGATAATATGAAGTGTAACACAGAACTAGTTACAACCAAGTAGGCAGATGATACCATAATTATCATAGCAAGATGTCACAACTAACTCAATTAGATAAGAAAAAATATAAGATTGACTTCACTTTGCTTTTGTAGAAATAAAGAGGAAATGTTTTATCTGAATTAGGCTCCTTGAAACAGGAGGCAGTTTTTACTGTCTTCTCTATAGCTCAGCTAATCAGGACTCAGCTGCATCACTGGCTTGACTGTAGAACTTTCTATTAATTGAGGCACATGGTAGCACAGACTACAGCAGGCTTGGTACGAATGAGTGCAAGGCTGTGCAACATTTCTTAGTTCAGCAGCAAGCAAGTGTAAACTGCCAGCTATTCAACTTATGTGCATGGGGCCCTTCCTCTCACCAAGGGCAATGGCAGTTGCAAAAGAAATTACCAAAAGATGGTGCCCGTATTCTCCAGACCGAGTCAGGTTCCAGATAAAAATTAATTTGATTGTAGAAGTCTTTCACTTAGTTGATGTATTTGGTAGCACAACCTACAGCAGCTGAGCATGATTAGTAACATTCCACTTTATCGTTAGTACCAGGTCAATTAAGACTTTGTGTAAAATGACTGTGAACAGTGTTAATACATCCAAACTTCAGCTTATTTTAATATGAGGTATAATAGGTTCAGCGTGCTTTGCACTGAAAAAATCACAAAATGAAGCCTCACGTATTTAATTTCAGTAACAAAAACTTGCACTTATACAAACAAAGGAAACAGATGCATTACACCCTCGCACACTCAAATAAATGTTTAACAGCATATGCGTATTACAATATCTATTTCTGCACAGCCAAAACCAAATTTTGAACTAATCTTTCTGTATCCTTATATTCAGCTCTTTGTATTATCATTTCTGCACACTTTTGTTGCAGTTGCCATTATAACTCAGACATACATAATGGCATTTGGTCAGTAACAATAATTACTCAAAACATAATGCAAATTAAGCTATTAATGGCATAAACAACAATAATTAAAAATTAGAGCAGTACACATTGCTAAGCATTCTCGAGGTGAATCTGAAAGAACATATTTCAACAGTAAATCTGGAAAAAGCCTTTTTTATGTTAAAATAAATTTATTAAAAGACAAAACTGGTTTACCTTTACAAGGTCGCAAATAAACTATGCAACCCGTCAAATATCCGACTCAAAAGGTTGGAAACTGCACTTTCGAATGCTTAAAACAGCAAAAGTGCTGATCAATGAGTTTGACATTCTGGGAATGTCGAACATTTTCAAAATACCTGACATTTCCGTATGTCTTCAAACACCACTATGCAGGGGGGGAAAGCCCCACTGCACCCCCCATGTGGGGGGCTGTGCCACCAGCATCCCCTGCTAATTTACTATACTAACTCCGAGATCGCACTACAGTGAGGGGAGGAGTACATGTTCCAGTCCCCACTGTATTGCGATCTGCACTCAGAATGTCAAATTCACATGAGTGAATGCACACTGACATTCGCTCAGTTCTAATTTTGGCAATTTGTTGTTCATCATTAGGAAATTTGGAACTCGTGCTTTTGTACATCTGCTATCACAGATGTGTGCTTCAACCATATGAAAGTAAACCAACAAAACTACTTATGTTGTATACATGTAGTCATCCTCTAACATATACTAAGAGATCTTTCTCCATTACCAGTAATATACTTCTATAAAAATAAATATGCAGTGCTCCTACAAACTAAACAGACACTTCATTTCTCAAATAATAGCATCCATATTTTATAATGTACTAAAATGCAAAGTAAAAAACAAATTAATAACAAATCTACATAGTCATTTTTCTGAAAAATGGCAGAGAAACATACACAGCTGCTCAAACTTCACAAATGACAGTGCTGATGCAATATAGTTTTATACTAGAAAGCCACTACAAAACTCAAATGTATTGTCAAAACTAACAAAAGTATGGTATCTAGATTAATTAACTATACTGACAAACATTCAATAAACTATTTCAGAATATTTTCATCAGTTTTTCTCCTTTCCTACATATAGAAACTGATTGAATGATTCCAGATGATGCCACCAAGTAAGCAAAGCACATGCATGAGCACCTAGCTTCATATGCACAAGTAGGCATATTTTCATAAAAAAGTAAAAAAGATGAAAACTTGTTCTCAGTATATATATATATATATATATATATATATATATATATATATATATATGATAAAATTGGAAGTGTGAAGTGGCATCAGGTAATGGAAATGGTGTGAAAGGCACTTGAAAAAGTTACAAGTTCTCAGAAGAGACATCATTCCAGTACATACAAAAAGTAATAAGATAGAAGGACACTCAGTGAAATATCACAAGAGATCATGGATTTTTGCTTGAGTTTTGCAGTAAGAATAGACTTGAGGATACTGAGTTTATGCAATTCTCATCAAATTAATGTGGACAATATCCTTTGTGGCAAGAAACGCATTTTAAGAAGTATTCAGCTATACATACCTTAGGAAAATCAATGAACAGTAAAAAGTTAAATATTGCTAACACTGGAGAATGCAAAAAAAACACAGTCTGATATAAACTCAGATTATATATTGTGTTGGAGCATAGTTATTTAAAATCCACAATCTGCTATACACTTTCTAGCATTATTAGCAGTAGTTTTTTAACTTATTTAAATATTTGATTGGGGACTGAGTTTTGAGTGGTATATATATCTTGGTTTGTATGCTGAAGATAATAGTTGTTATCATAAAGGAGTCTAGTGTGAACCAGCTCTGGAATAATGCTAAGAAATTTCACAACTTGACTTAGGTTGGTTTGTTTAAGTTGTTTTTTATATTTACAAATAAAGGACATTGTCATTGCATTATTTCGGTTCAACTGGGCTTAGTAATATTGCATAACATTTTTATAATATAAAACAATCAACAGAATACATACATTACAATTATTATGCCTTTCACAAGAGAATAAAATGTGCGTTTGCCCCATTTCTCAAGGTCAATATTTGTTTTCTGAATGTATGGGATAAAATTATCTTTTATGAACATTTAAGTTCTACAACATGTTTAAAACTAAGATATTCTAATGGCCATATACTTACATATCTCATTGATTGAATTAAGAAGTATCGGAAGATTAATATCAGGGATGTGGGAGAATATAGACTGCATTTTTAAATCAAGACACTGCTGAAAGTCTCTGTAATGTAGAAACTGATGTCAATAAATGAGAGATGTAAAGCAGTATATAATCCTTGCAGGTGACAATTAATAAATAATTTTAGAGATAAGTTAAAATATCTATGTGTGTGTGTGTGTGTGTGTGTGTGTGTGTGTGTGTGTGTATATATATATATATATATATATATATATATATATATATATATATATATATATATATATATATATATATATATATATATATATATATATAATACAATGCCTTTGTCACTTTTCTAAAATCAGTTGGAAGTTAAATGTAGTAACGGTCCTTAGCAAGAAATGAATATGTCAGCTCTACAGTACCCTTCATTACATAGGTGATGTATTACGAACTAGGTTTATGCTATAGGGATTATGATATTATTGTGCACTAGGTACAAAACTGTTTTATATGAAATAATTATGGTATGTTCTATTTTGTTCTAAATCATTGAACTAGAAATGCCAATATACATTTTAAAATCCATGTTGATAATGGAGTTTGCCTGATGTTTGTTTATGATTTCAATGACTGAATTTGGCTTGTAGATTTTTGAACTGTAAAATATAAATATATGATCACATTTTCTAGGATAAAAC
Organism: Protopterus annectens; assembly: GCF_019279795.1. Classification (NCBI taxonomy): domain Eukaryota; kingdom Metazoa; phylum Chordata; order Ceratodontiformes; family Protopteridae; genus Protopterus; species Protopterus annectens. The sequence goes on along the minus strand of NC_056733.1, from coordinate 1,918,701,963 downwards.
TATACATTTTAAAAAAAACATACCTAGACTACAATAGAAGGTCTGTTTTAAAAAAGCTGACATTTTTGGTGATTATTTATAAACAGCATTAAAAACTTTCCCAGGTGAAAGACACCTGTCGTGTAGCCCACCTTAAAGAGAACAAATATGTCAGATATTAAGATATTAGTTGAGCAGGTCGGTGTTATGGCTCTGTATTGAATTGTCAGTACTCGTTCTGATTAGTTAAAACACACCAAAAAGAAAGGCAAAATAGGAACATAAAAGAGAAGAGGAAATTATGAACATCACTTTTCTTTTTTAAATTTGATTTTTGCAAAGAGTGTCAAACCTCTCCTCCAACTCCAAGTTCACTTTACTTTGGAGAAAAACGAATGTTCTAAGAAATAGCAATCTCAAAGTTTATATTTGTAGGTCTGGATTTCTGGACATTCATTCATTTGGTCTCCATATTCTTAAACTTGGCATTAGAAATGGTTACCCTGTGCTTTCAGTAACTAATGGATTATCATTCATCTTATACATTCTCAAATGCAGAAAGAGTCTTTGATATGGATAAGATATAATTGTCCTTAGAGAAATGAAGGAATCTCTTTCAAAATTTATAAATCAATGACATTTTCAAATGAAGCTTAAACTGTATATGAATTGCATTCGGAAAGTGCTGTAGCAGTTTTCATCACTCTGAGTTATCTGCAAGGATGAGCATACGTTCTACTTATTTTTCTGCATTTCATTCATGAAACTCTAAATTCTTTATTATTCTGTCCTCGCTATGATTTATTGTCTGCAAATGTTAAGAGAATATTTGCATTTTTACTGTTCAGATATGCATGTATTTGCTCCTTTCACTGGACTGTAAATGCTATCCATTTTTGTAGTAAATGCTTTTTAAGCAAAAGAAAACATTTTTCTTTGAGAAACAAATATTCTTTGACAGTAATTTAATGATATGAAGAACACAGCAATTTCCTCAGACATTATTTAAATATGAATGTGAAGACATGAGAAACACCAACCAAAATAGGTAGGTGGTCAGAGAAATATCCAGGATGCTTTATTATATTCTTAATCATGGAGAACCATAAATAAAATCTAGTAAATTAGATCTATACAATCTTGATTTGTGATCCTTTATTGCATCATTGAGAAAAAATATCCCTTCATATTTTGAAGAAGAGCTCTGAATGGATCTGTCAGACAATGATGCATATCTTTTCTTCTTTGATGGAGTAACAGGGCTCCACCATTATGATACTCCACAGGGCATCTTTCTTTAACTTGATGCATTTCTCTGATCCATACCTTCTGAGTTCCCCTTCAAAGTGATTCATGCACTATATTTCTGCCATATTTTTCCCTTCTCTGTTTACTAAGTATCTTCAATGACTTACCCATATGATTATCTCATTGAAATCCAAGCAAATCACATTCACTGTTTTTCTTATTAAGCTGCGGTCATATCTAGTTGTGTTCTGCATGTGGTTTGAAATACAAGTCTTCTTGGCAGAGAAGCTTTAATAGTTTGTGTCCTGTAGGTGTCTCTGCATTAGACATGTCAGACCTTTCTTTTAGGACAGCTATATTACCTTCCCTACAACTGTCATTAGGCTAACTCATGTTTAGTTGCATAGATCCTGATGTGTTGATGCTTACTAGATGTTAATAGCTGCATTAAACTGCATAAGGTAATCTCTTACATAGTTGACTGTCCCACAATTCTCCCTACTAACCCACATTGCTAAAATCACCATTCTGACTTGCACTGCTATAATTAAGCTACCCAATCCATAACTGCCATACTCACACACACACACACACACACACACACACACACACACACACACACACACACACTCATTAATGAACCCCTCCATCCCCCCTCTCTCCTTGCTGCATTCACTATCACTGCATTTATGCACCTTTCTCCAGTTCTTCTGTTCATTCCCTATATCTATCTGCCTACACCTTTGCTCCCTATTCCACAATTAGATAGTGAAAACCTCTTTCTTATTTCATTACAGTGCTTGATCCAATCTGCAAGCCCCTCCCTTGCTGGAAACCACCTAAAAACAACCCAATCTACCAAGAACCAACGAAGTTACTGTTTGCCAAAGAATACTCTGTAACTTGTCACACGCAATTACATGTAAGCTCCAGTGTTCTATGTTCTCTTGTAAACTATATAGTATATCTCTCATTTGTTAGAGCACTCCCTGGTTACATGCACAGCCACAGGGACCCCCATCCACCCCAGTTCTCTGCCTGTACCACCAACGTTCCACCACCATGTTGCAGTAAAACTCCACTACTCCCCTCCTACCAGTCACCCATCCTAATCAGTATAACCCCCCACTGCTCCACTGCTCCTGTTTAATCGAAACAGGGCTCAGACAGCACCTCTTCCCAGTTCACCACCCTTTAGCCAGTTAATTACTCACTGCTGCTTTAGAGGCTATAATGGACTGTATGTTCTATTAATTATAAAAGTAACACAATTGTGCATTCTGATAGAAACTACCCTAATTCATATACAGTTCCCAAATCCCACAAACAATTGTCCAAGCCACTACCTGCACTGATAAGTTATCGCTCACCTCTGCTGGGGCTCTAACCCACTTCATTTGCCCTTCGTGCTCACTGTCCTCCACTACCCTGCCCCTATTTTCCACCCGTCCCCACTACCTGTAGATTTATCTCAGCCATAGCCGCACCTACATCTCCCAATGTTCAATTACCATTCATCACACCCAGCATACACACTTTACCCTACACTCTCTCCATCCATCCAACACAATGCCTCCTTCCCCTTTCTTTCTCCTACACCTGACTACCCTTCTTACTTCCCTTATTTACCTCACTTATTTTACACAACTACCAAACCCACATCATACATCACCATCAAACTCCACATCCAACATCTAACCTATTTGCACACCTTTCACCACCATAATGCACAATCTTTACTTTTTTACCCATCCTGCTATTTAAATACAAAATTCCACCCCTCCCATCAATTCACTACAATCATCCCCATCCCCATTCCAACAAATCCTACCCCCTCCTACACTCAGACACTCCATGCACACTAAAGTATCTAAAACTCATCCTCCAACAAATTTCCCTGTCACTTTCTGGTGACACACTCCCCAACCCTGGGCCTACTAACTCAACTCTAACCACTAACCCCCTTCTCGCCCACCCTCAGTGCCCTAAATCTATTTGTCTCACCACATTTAATGCCCAAAGCCTTAGAAATAAAATCCCCAGTCTCCATGCCTGGCTTTCCCACAACCATCCTGACATAATTGCTATCTCAGAGACCTGGCTCAAGCCCTGCATAAAAGACAACAAAATTCTCCCACCAGGCTAGCAAATGATTTGCAATAATAGACTAAACAAGAAAGGCAGTGGTGTATCTATTATCTGCTCTTTTTCTTATACCATCACCCCATACACCAATCTCATCCCAAAATTGGTAACATTGAAATTACAACAGCCCTACTAAAGCTCAGCAACCACAAGTCCATATGCATAGCCACCCTATATATACCCCAGGCGGTAATATCCCAGTACTAGAAGATATCCTCTCCTGGTTTTCCTCTAACATTAAAAATGAAATATATATCCTAGGTGACATAAACATAAACTGGGTCACAATAAACTCACAAGTCCATTTTCACTCAATCAACCTATTCAATTTCACCTAACTAATAAACTCCCCTACCAGGCCAAACAAAGATGGGACCACTGACACCATCATTGACTGGATCCTTACAACCCATCCCAACCTTATTTCAACCACAGGTATCCTACCAGACCCTCTTAGTGACCACCTGCCTGCTTTCGCTGACCGTCACCCCTCTCCTCTGCAACAGCAACATCACGACATACACACTTGCAACCTATCCAACTTCAACCTTCAAACTTTTTCAGAAAGTCTAAAACTTATTGAGTGGTCCCACCTAAGAACACTCTCCCTCAACAATGCCATTACTTACTTCAATGATACATTCTTAAACCTACTCAACTACCATGCTCCTCTAAGAACCAAATGAGTCAAAGCCCAAGCCTCCCCCTGGCTATCAAACAAAACCAAACTTGCCATGATACAAATAAATACAATTTGGAAACAATACCAAGAAAGCAAACAACATAACTACTTATTTGAATTCAAACAACTCCAAAACTCCATAAAAAAACTAATAACCAGAGATTGCAAAGTATATTATTCAAAACTTCAATTCAAACAACCAACCAACCCCCCAAAAATTCTGGGACACAATCTCCTCTCTCCTCCACCCAGGTAACAAAGAAAACCCCTGCCCTAACCCTAATCTCACTGACCTTGATATTGCCACCCAACATCATCTCCTTCTTTGTTGATTGTATAGCTAAATTTTCCTCCTCGTTTCCCCACCCCCCTTCAACCCCTACACCTCCAGCTCCCCCAACCCCACAACCACTTACATCCCTCTCCCCTTTCAACCTAAAATCCATCTCCACAGGTACTATAAAAAAATTACTCCTCCAACTAAAACCCAGCCACAATGCATCTGATAATCTCCCATCTACCTTCCTAAATATTTCTGCTGACAGTGCTGTCTTTCCCATTTCCATCCTAATCAACAGATCCATCCATGAAGCATAAGTCCCTGCTATCTGGCAACATGCTTGCATCATCCCACTCCACAAGGGAGGCAAAAATACAGAGACCTCAAATTTCAGGCCTATAGCCATCCTTTCCCAACTTTCTAAAATCCTAGAAAAATTTATCCATACTCAACTCATGCCATATCTGACACAGAACAACCTTCTCACCCCTACCCAACACGTCTTCTGCCCAGCCACAGCACCATGACTACCCTCCTATCCTTCTTTAATACCATAAACCAAGCACGCGACTCTGGCAAACTGGAATCTACTCTGTTCTTTGACCTATCCAAAGCTTTTGACACCATATCCCACCCTTTACTCATATCTCAACTCTCATCTCTCAACCTCTCCACTTCCACCTTAGACTGGTTCTCTAGCTACCTCTCTGGAGGACAGCAAGTCGTATAATGGAAATTATCAACCTCCTCCTTCCTGAACACCCCCACTGGAGTGCCACAGGTTCTGTTCTAGGACCATTACTCTTCAATATATTTATCAACAGTTTTCACTGCACCATCCCTGACTCCTCAATAATCCAGTACACAGATGATTCAACAATCATCTCCTCAGCTTACTCACCCCTGGCCTACTTCTGAAAACTCAATTAGCCTTCTCTAAAACTGAATCCTGGATGCAAAACAATGCAAAAGAATCATCTGGCCCTAAACTCTAAGAAAACAAAACCAATGATCTTTTCCCCATCTAGAAATTGCCCAGTTGACAAAACTCATTCTCCTTTCTCAGTCAGGACAATGTCCCTATTGAAATTGTATCCAGTACTAAACTCCTTGGTATCATTATTGACAAACATCTAAAATTTGACACCAATATCCTAACCTCCATAAAAAAACAAACAAAAAAAACAAAAAAAAACAAAAGATAGGACTGCTATGCAGACACAACCACTACCTCTCCCCCCACCAAGAAAACCCTAGCCTCCTCCTACCTCCTCCCCTCTCTTATGTATGGTACACCTCTGCTAAACAATCTTCAACTCGGCCTTCAATCTAAACTTGAATCATGCTACAATAAAATAAGCAAGTTTGCTACCAACTCAAAATACTCCTCCCACCTCTGTCATTCTTTCCAAACCATACAATGGCTAGAACTGCCCAGTTGTTTGATCTACTTTAAACTCACCAATGCCCACAAACTCATCTACAAACCTTCCAGCTGCCCCTCTCTCTCTACCACATTAACCTCCTACATTCCTAGCCGCTCACTCAGATCTGAAAAACAAAACCTCCTACAAATCTTCAAACCCTCACAACCCCCGGCCACCTCTTTCTATCATGCTCCATATATAAACTCTGGGACGCTCTCCCTCTCTCCCTACCCAGTACACCTAACCTCACCAAATTCAAATCTCTCTTGTTCTCTCATCTCACTTCAAAATGGTCATGCCCATGCCACTCTCCAACATAACTTCCCCACTAGCCATTCACATTCACATCTCCACCCCCTGCTACATCTATTTCTCAAAACCTCACTCACCTACTGAAACACTGCATTACAAACTTGCGGGACAGTCTCCTACTGCACCTTACCCTAAACACTCTTATATGGAAACTATATTCTAACTCTGTACATACAAAGCTTCCACCTAAATCTCATTATCTGTATTTCTTTGTACTAGCTTAATTTATAGCATATATTATTTCTCTGAGTAAGAAATTTATTGTATAAATCTACATGTCTGTAATTGTTATTGGAGGTTTTCTCTCCGGGCCTCCACTGAAAACAGGCTCTTCTTGGCCCAGTGGACTTCCCCAGTTACCATACTAAAATAAATAAATAAATAAAACAAATAAATAAATTATAAGAGCCTGTTGTATCAATTTCCAAGACATAATGGGAAAACTGGAATTGTTTTCACAGTTCTCTGCAAGTTCTTTTCTTTGTAGAAGTGGTGTCTCTAACCATAGTCCTTCAAGGGACTTGCTAGGCTTTTGAGCACTTTGGCAAGTTACCTTGTGTGAGCCCTGTGACTTTTTCTCCAGTAATCTATCCAGTTCCTTTTGTACACTCTTCTTCTATTATAGGCTCATGAGGCTTATTGTTCATCAGCTTTTATCTTTGTCTACCTCAGACATGGTACATGTTTGTTCTTTTCTTTAGTGAATATGGAGAAGAAGAAAATTAAGTTATTTTTACATTAACAACCTTGTCATCTCTAATGCCCTTTCCATCACTGATCCATCTGTTTTGGGGTGAGTCTCCATAATACCACAAACATAAATGTGATATATTCTCCTATTGTACTCCCTGAGTTGCTCTCCATTGCAAACTGAACTTGAACTTCTCATTAATTTTAGTCTCAATATTTCTTGACTGTATACAAGTTTCTTTTCCTTCTTATGACCTCCTTTCTTTTTAAAGTTTGAATGTTCTTTCTTTACTCAAACATTATCTTCACATTCCACCTAATTCACTTTGGTGCCCTTCTGAGCTTCCCTTGTTTTGGGATATGGAGCAATGCATAGTAATTGGGATACTGTTCAAATGTTGTCTATTATTTGGTGTTGTCTCATGTAATAACTATTTCTTTTTCAGTGGGTGCAGGCTTACACCATGTACTAACCATTACATTTCAATTATCAGCTAAGCTCTTTTGCAACAAGATTTAAAATGCATATACATTTTGTTAGCACTTGAAACCAGGGTAAATTTTAATAATATCATACATTCTGTTTTGTACTGTTTTGTTGATTCACTGTTAGTAGTTTTGGAGACTATATTCAGAAAGTGTATATTATTACATAAATGCTACTATTTATTTATTTATTGAATTATCACTTATTACTATTTATTTGTTATTATATTATAACTTCTTTGTGTTTTGCATTTCAGTCTTTACATATAGAAACTGGATGGACTCAGTAAAAATGGCTTATTTTTAACTAGTTTACAGTAATCCAATCCCAGCTTTCTTAGATCCAGTCTGATTACCACCAACCTTAGAATAGGACCCGAAATGGACCTGCTGCAAAAAAATGTTAATACACTAATAGAAACAAATAAGCCCTTAGAGTAATACGTTTTTCATCAGCACTGTTAGTGAAGTACTATTACAAATCATTCACACCTCCTTACTTCATAGTGATATTGTACAACTCAGTAAATATGTTCCTTGAAGAATAATTTGAAATTGATACTATTTTGCTACAGAAAATATTTGCAGCATGCATACAACATATGTAACTGCTTAACAATGGTTTAGTGCCCTGTAATAAACTTTGTAATTAGAGGTAGTATGTGATTTTTACTAAATTATGTGTATGGTCAACTACAGAGAAAAAAATAACCCCAGAATTTAATAAAGTCTGTGTAGGCACAGTGAAGAGCCTACACAGAATGTATCACTGTACACAGCCATGGTTCCCCCTTGGCAGCATGTTGTGTATATTAATGATGGTGCAATGCCAAGGGAGAGCCAAGGAACACAGATATTTAATCAGTGTAGGTAGAGGTGTAACTGCTACCTGTGGCTGCAAATGAGTGCAAAGCTCCCTGTAATGCTCTCCACTGCTGTTGCAATATTGTTAAGTGTGTTAGCTGTATAATATGCCATTTTTATGATGGGTTAGGATTTTTGTAATTATATTTTTTTTACTGCCTGTTTGCGTGGCACTGCTCAGAACACAGCAATACCAAGCTGTGCTCACATATAATGTGTAAAAAATAATAAAAAAAAAAATGGAGAAGTCCTTTGCAGCGAGTTGAAGCAATTTATTATTGTTATATAAATTGCTTCAACTCACTGCAAGGACTTTCCTTTTTTTGTTTTTTTCAGTGTGATCACATATAGACAGCTGACACCTGTCAGACATCTAAAAATAGAAACCGAATGTAATTAATTATCATAATAAAGTTTTTATTATTATTCCATTTTTTTTTACATGATGTGGAGTGCAGCAGACCAAGTGGAGCTCATACACACATGTCTGACATCTGCCAGACATCTAAAAATATAAAACAGATGTAATTAATTATTTACTTATAGTTGTGTTTAAGCATGTTTGCATGGCGCAGTGGTCAGCAAATCTAACAGATAGCCTAGTAGTATATGTGAAGTATACTAGCTTTTATGACATCCAACTAGCTACATTGGTAGAATTATGGTCTTATGTGTAGTAGGTCCTGGGTTTGAGTCTGTAAATGAATGGACTATTTCTCTTTAATGTCATTAAACTATTGTACATTTTGGCACTGCTGTGCTTTGCTAAGCACTGCTCATTCATACTAAGCAGTGCATAAGCATGATAATGGCTACCAATGTTTGCACAGTGCTAAGCATTGTTAAAACCATGGTTTTGTGAGGTTTCACTCTTCTTGGCTTTGCTTAACTGGTATGCGAGCTGCTAAGCAATGCAGCACTTTTTTGAATGTTGCTGAATGACATGTAAGGGCAGGAAACAGCCTATATTAAGCCCAATAGGCAGGCATCCTGCATCATTCATTAGAGTTCAATCTACTGTTGGTATGGCTGGCAGCGTTGGCGAAGGTGTGCACTTTCAGGCACAGAGGTAGGGCATTCAGGAGTCCAGAGTCATGGTTGGGATCCTTGTTAAAAATCATGAACCCCAGATGATGCAGGGTGGATTCCAGGGCTCAGAGTGTAAGGTAGAGGCCTGGGACCACTTGGCCAGGGAAGTCACCAGTGTTGCTGGTATCCTCCACACAAGTGAGCAGTGTCATCACCACCATGATGACCTGAAAAGGAGAAAGATGGGGAACCTTGGACACCTGGGTCCAAGAGGTGAGAGCAGGGAATGCCCCACAAATATGTAAGTCATTTTACCTCTGTTTTACTAAAATGCAAGCTGAATGTCTGCAAAACTGGTAAGTATAATGGTGTAAGTCTGTCCCTACAGCTACAGCTGAGAAGGTTCACAATGTTGAGTCCCATGCTGGGCTCCTGGCCAGGTTGCGCCGTGAGTGTGATAAGTACAGATTTAGTATGATAACTGCAGTGCAATAAGCAAAAAAGAGTAAAACATTTACTGCAATAAAGTATATACAAGAAAAACTGTAGAGCAATAAATGGGCATGTACAACTGGAGTGCAATAAATGAGCAATTACAGCTGTAGAGCTGTAGTGCAATAAATGAATAATAAGAACTGTATTTCAGTAAAACAATAGCAATACCAATAACAGTAAGTAAAATGTTGTTCAGCAGGATTGTGTTGTCAAAACCATTGCAGTAGAGCTGTATTCATTGATTGTCTATGGTAAGGTTGTTGCAGTCAAGTTTAACACTGTAATAGTTGTTGCCAGCAAATCTAATGGTCTGCAAATTGTATTGCTCAACTGATAGTACTGTCCAAGGCAGTCTTCAGGCCAATATTGCTCACTCTCTCTTTTTCTCAGACATCAGGTAATAAAGGTATATGGGTGAGGTAGCCCAGTCCATGGGCAGATATTGTGTGTGGACGTCACACAGATATTTCAAAACAATAATATAAAATGTGGTCACTAGCAGTGTTGTTTCTAAAATACAGCTTTTTTAATGTATGCAGTATGGTTGTATTCCATGCATGTGTATTCTACTGTCACTGTAGTCTAACACTGTAATAGTACTAGAATGCCAGAGGAATGTCCTATAACTTGTATTGCTCACTTCATAGTATAGTCCTAGGTGATCTCCAGGAAAGTATCAGTCACTCAATAATCAGCAGTGATTCAGTAGCTCAGTCTGTTAAATATTTTGTATTTAGTACATTTTGCCACACACAGTCCTGGGTTCGAATCCAGTGTTATATAGCACTAAAGTTTCAGTATCAGTCATGTAATACTGACATTTTCTCTCTCACCAGAAACACAACAAATATATGGATGAGATAGCCCATATTTTGAGCAGGTAGTGTGTTTAGATATCAAAGAATGTTAACATTAATACCAAGAATGTGTTCATCAGCATTGCTGAGGCATAAATAAAGCTGAGTAATCCTAGTATGGCTGTATCCTTTCCATGTCTGTACTAAGTTGCTGCAGTTAATTATTACATTATTTGAAGATGTCCCCTGCAGTCACAGCTTTTGGGTTCTACTCCCATGCCTGCCAACTAAGGCATGATGGCTGTCTAGTTTACTTAATGTACACAAACATGCCTCTCAAGTGTCATGATTTCTTATAATCTGCTTAAAACTGGGTAATCCATCTGTCACATGATTAGCAGATAAATTATTACCTGGAATGCAATGTATTACCAAATCCATTGACAGAACACCTGGGTAGTTATATAAGTCCACATTATGTGAAACTCTTCTGTGTAGTAGTGTACCTGCATTTCTTATTGCTTGGCCCATACTGACCCATGCTAACAACTTATGTACATGCTACATCAGCTATCGGAGAATTGTAGTCACTGTACTCAAAACTGACACAACACGCCTGTAGAGTATATATTATCAGTGTTTTCAGGGATATAATCTACATTGTCAGTAATGGAATTTATTTCTGTCTCTCCTCACCCCTTATTTTCATTTATTTATTGCTGTTATTTATTATCATGATTTAATATTAACATATTTTGTTAAACTAAGTATATTTTGGAAAAATGTGTTTCATTATTGTTATGTTTTATTATGATTTAATAATAACATATTTTGTTAAAATAATCATATTTTGGAAAATATGGTTGATTATTGCTATGTTTTATTATGATGCAATATTAACATATTTGTTAAACTAAGTGTTTTGTTGACCCTATGGTTTATTTTGTACTGGTATGCTGTTACCATAGTGACTGTTATGTTACTTAGTGTTGTGTTGCACATAATATACATTAATATGTATTTGGAGGAATAAATATGATGTTTGATTTCTGTTGATACTAACAATGGGTTGGTTATTACTAACCATAAATTATTGCTATACCTCATTTACTACAGCATGCCAAGGTAGGCCAGATCCTGCTGATCCCCCTACCTTACCTCAGCTGACCATGGCACTGGATCCCAGCACATTTGGGACCCAGACAAGTATTGCCTACTCTGCTGCCCCTGCACTACCTGCGGTGTCAGGTAGTACCGCCCCAGAGAATGGGACTCACTCCCCTCTGGGAGCGGTGGCAAAGGGGGTGTTGTCACCCATGCAGAGCTGCAGGTTTTCGTGTGCAGGATAGTCCACTATGGCTATGAACACCCCTTGCACTGGACTGAGGCCATCCTGGCCACCCTGGTGGGGCAGCCGTGCCATGGGGCCCAACATCCAGCACAGCCACCCTTGGAGCAGTGATGTTGACAGTCTCATGGGTGGGGACATAAGTCACACTGCTGCCATCTGGGGGCACATGAGACTCAGATTCCACAAAACCCTCTATATCTAAGGTGTTCTCCCCCTCATGTGTCACACACTGCCTCTGTCTGCTGTCTTGTCTGTTTGAAAATGCATCCTCACCTACCCAATTTACTTCCCTACATGTACCTATGTCCCTTCCTCAACATTTCAACAACAAAAAAAAAAAAATTGGGCACCTGTGCCAGCAAAAAATATCATCCGATACATATCTCTCCATGTCACATGTGTCCACTGGACAAAAGTAATTCAGTCCAATTGGGTTGACAATACAGTTATGTTGTCCTCACCTCTCTCTCTGGGGTTTGAGAATCCAAATTCATCTACAAATCTGTCAAAGTGCACAGTTGTTGCGGTACAAGAAATGGATAGCTATGGTTCTTTCCTACACCCTTCCTGCACATCCCTCCCTGCTTTTCACTATGTTTTTATCCCTGCTTTCCTCCGTTTCACCACTTCCCTATTTCCCCTTTTTTCTTTTCTTTTCTTTATATTTTTTTAGTGGAGCACTGCACGAAGCACCCTGTTGCTCAGCTTTGCTAATCTCAGCTAAATAGAGCTATAATGACTATATGTGTTCCAAACATTGTAAGACATGTGTACAAAATAAATACCTCTGCCATGTTTCAAACCTAAGCCCATCATACCTGCAGCACACTACATCCCATGCAACACTTAATTAAAACTTGGGGTTTGAACAAAACATACTAATTACCAATTACAGTCATTAGGCATGTTTCAGCGGAGCTGCTCAACGAGACGCATCATACAAACTGGAATAAAAATTAATGGAATTAATGGGAGTGCACCTTGGACTCTGGTGCAATAGTACACCACTAGACAGCCAAAGACATGATAATGGATGTGACTGAGGTCTGTTATAGCAGGTAAATGTGCCCTTTTATCAGCAGTATGTAGAATGTCACCTGTTTGGGCATTCATGGCAAAATACATATTCAGCTGGGACTCTCATGCAGAAATACAGCCATATAAAGCCATGCACATACTAATGATCTGTGTAGAAAATATATGTCACAGCCTGTATGTGTGCACATATATCTTGCAACTACTACAGCAGTGACACAGTAGCTCAGTCTGTTAAATTCCTTGCATACAGTACATTTTGCCACACACGGCCTGGGTTCAAATCCAGTGTCATGTTGCATTTCAATGACATTATTGTGAAGACAGGAATTAATGAGTGACTCATGCACTCGTTATCCACACAAAGCATTGCAGATTAAATAACTGCTTTTCACTGCTGGAAGTCACAGGCCTGCAGGTAAAGACACACATCACATATCTGTATAGCATTATTATATGTCACCTAGTACTCTGTTATTGACAAAGTTGCCTAACATATGTACCTTAAACACCTGCCATAATTGGAGTGTAAAGGGCACTCTCACCCTGGCTCTGTCTCTACATGGCTGACACAACTGACACAGGTACACCTACTGCTTGTTATTCTCCAAAGTGTTCCCACTCACTGCCTATGCCTATTAACTGCAGCAGCAGCTGCAGCCTGTGGTACACACAGCTCTATGTAAAGGTTTCTGCTACAGACCTACCCTCTGTGACAGTGTAGACTCCTCACTCCTGTAATGTCCATCTCAACAGCTAAGAAAGGGACCCTGTTCTACATGAAGGCCTTATATATTGCACAGTGGTTGCATGCAATTGGATAATTGTAATTGGTTAATGATAGTGCAACTCAGCTGTTTTGGTTGCAATTAGCATATCAGAGTTACAGATCGGTTTATAGGCAATTACTTGCTAATGAGAAGCATGTTAAAATGCAAGCAGCTGGCTATGGGCAAACATTCTGTATGAGACTTTTCTCACACAGAGCTCACCTTTGTGAAATAGTACTAGTAACACATTTCAACAGAGGAGTACTGCACTCCACCATATGCTCATAGGTAGATACTAGGCTATCTGCCCAAGGGCATTTTTAAGCCTAGCCAGAGTGTGATGGCTTTCACCACCCCATTGATTAATTAACTGAGCCTCTGTCAAGCAGAGCCAATGAAGTGATCCCAGGGGTGTATTTTCTGTTACCCATCCACTCGTCAAGGCTTCTCTTGAAGAGTGTTAGTGAGGGGCTCTGCCTAATGTAGTTAGGAATTTTGTTCCAAAGCATGGGGAGTCTCTGTGACAGGAATCTATTCCTCCAGCATGTTCTATTTATTGTTGTGGCGAGGTTTAGCTCACTAGAGCGCGTGGCTCACAGTGACTTGGATTTCTTTAGGTGGAGCATGTCCATCAGTTCTGAGTTTGACATGGCTTTGTAAGTCAGGCAGAGATCACCTCTGAGTAAGCAATATGCCACTGAGTACAGCTGGAGTTTTTTCAGTCGGGCTGCATAGGACATATGTTTGAGGCCAATAATCCTCGTGGTGAGGTGTTTTTGTGGTCTTTCCAGCTGTTGGAAGTGTCTTGTGAGGTACATCCCAAATGGGGCATTATACTCTATGATGGGTCTGATGAGTGACAAGTAGAGGGGCACTATAACCTCTTTATTTCTAGATGCAAACCCCTTAGTAATTAGATGGGCCACATAGAAGGATTTACTAACTACTTTGGCAATATGATTGTCAAAGGAGAGATTACTATCTACCTGGGTCCCCAGATCACTTATTACCTCTTCTGTATTAAGGGGGCTGCCACCTACGTGGTAATTCGTGGGTGTTTTGTTTTTCCCAAACGGGATGACTATGCATTTTTTGGCATTTAGCTTGAGGCCATGACTTTGATACCAGGTGTCTGTCTCAGTAAGGCCTTTTTGAAGGATGTCCATGTCAGCCGGAGAGTCAATTATGGCTCCCAGTTTGCAGTCATCGATGAACTTGGTTAGCCATAGTCCTCCTGTGTTTGCCTGTACTTCTGAGAAATATATGCCGAAGAGTAGGGGTCCCAGAACCGAGCCTTGCGGGACACCACTTGTGACTGGTTTAGAGCCGGACCTGGAGCCCACTATTCTTACTGTGTGAGTTCTGTCTGTAAGCCAGTTAGCAACTCATCTTGTGACGTAGGGGTTTATGTTCAGACTGGTGAGTTTTTCTATAATACCGAGTGAAGAATGGTGTCGAACGCCTTGGCGAGATCAAGGTAGGCTGTGTGAACCACCTTTCCCTCGTCTATGGCCTTGGTGACTGTCTTGAAGATGTCAACCAGGTTTAGTAGGTATGATCTGCCCTTAACAAAGCCGAAATGGGTCGGTTCAAGTGTTTGGAGGTCCCCAAAACTCATTACATCCGAGTGACGCCTCCAGGTGCATCTGCAGTTACCCCCTACTGCTCCTCTAGGCGTCAAATATTACTTGTTCATACTTGCATTAATAGTTCCAAAACCACGCTACATAAAAGGTATCAGAATATTTTATCTTGAAGCATATATGATGGCAAACGCAATTGTACTGATATTTGACCTCTGTCAATGAGCATTTATTAGAATTGTAAGGTGATAACTTCATTTTTAAAGGCTGAGGCCACACCCACTAGGGGTTAAAGGTGCACACTCAAAAGACATGTACTGGAGGGAATGAGTTCCATGATGATGTACTCCATAGCCTTGCAGACCAGGCTAGTCAGGCTTATGGGGCGATAGTTACCAGGGTCAGTTGTGGCCCCTCCTTTGTGAAGCGGAATAACCATTGCTGTGTGCCATTCTATGGGCATGTAGCCTGTGAAGAGGCTGAGGTTGAACAGCGTGTTTAGGTGGAGGGTTACTTTGTTCTGTAGTTCATGCAAGACGCAGCCTAGGACACCATCTGGCCCCATTGATGCTGTGTTTTTGGCTTTTGAAAGGGCTGCTTTCACCTGTGCTTCTGTGATTTCTGGGACACTACACTTTTCCGGTATTGTTGTGGGCCCTTTTGAAGGTGAGAGGGAGATGAAGTTTGCACTGAATCTATCTGCCAGGATGTTGGCAATATCAGTAGGTTCAGTATATTTTGTGCTATTTTGCACTAGCTCAAAGCATATCTGTGAGTTGCCACTTAGATTCTTGACATAGCTAAAGGAGGCTTTGTGGTTATCTTTCAAATCCTTGGCTATATTTCTTTCAGAGTTAGCCTTGGATGATTTTATGAGGGACCTTAGTTTCTTACTGATACTGATCAGGGATGTCTTTCCTTCTTGGGATTTGCTTTTTTTCTGAACTAGTTTCCTCCTTCTGTTGTATAACCTGTTTATGGCAGGGGTCCACCAGACTGGTTTCCTTCTCTTAGGTGAGTGAGTCTTGGCGTTGCTAGGGATGGCACGATCCATGCATCCTTCTAGGAGCTCATATAGTGCAATTGTAAAGGATTCTGCATCTTGGGCAGTGTTATCTTTTAGAGTGGGGGCTGTGAAACTTAACACCTCTGCCTTAAGTAAGGTGAAGTTTGCTTTAGAAAAGTTTTTCACTGGGGTTTCCTTGGTTGGGGTTGGTGGTGGGGTGTGGACATCCAGGGTGATTAGTTTATGGTCAGATCTAACCAGTGACGGGTTGAACTCCGGTACGGAACACCTGTTGCCCATGTTGGTGATGACCAGGTCCTATATGTTGTGGCCTCTGGTGGGGGAGTTTACCAGCTGATCCAGGGCATTTGAGTTGATAAATTCCAGGAAGCGCTGAGCCTGAGAGTCTGTACCCTAGTAGTTTTCCCAGTTAATGGTAGGGTAATTGATATCGCCCAATATCAGGGTGTTCGGTAGGGCCTTCATGTTTTCCAGTGTCTCCAGAAAGGCGGAGTGGTGGTCTTGGGTCATGGATGGTGATCTGTAGCAGGCCACAATTTGCATTGCTGATTTGCCCGATGTTAGTTGCACATGGATGATCTCAGAGTTATCATGCTGCATCACTAATCTGGATGTGTGAGTCCTGGTATGTAACTGTAACATACCAAGTATGTAACTGTTTTTTGTGTATAACAGGATGCATATAGGAGAATAGAGGTATGGGGAATAGGGAGTACAGCAGTAAGCCTGTCTTAGACCTGTATTAATGACATGTCATTGATACCATGCTATCTTACACATACAGTGGATGTACAATATATCAGAGTTGCATTGTTTTTTGTCATTCTAACACACCGGTGTTGTTGGACTGTCCCAATATAGTGGTCATAATAGCACACTGCTATTTGTCTGGCACTGGTCTTATGACATATTATGGGTTGGCTGGCCTTAGGGGATACACCACAGTGGACTGGACTGTTAGGTGTATGATCAGAATCTCTCATGGCACACAGGGAACTACTTCAGTTACGATACTATCTCGGTTGTATCCACACATGTAGTATGTTGTCACACTGTGGGGTATGACATGTGTGAGCAACCAGTTGATAGTGCCGGCCATTTTGTTCTTGCTGCATATTTACATAGTGGACACCCATGTATTTGATCCTGTAGTGTGTTTCCCTTTTGGTGTGTTTCAGGACTAATATATAGCAGAAGGCATGCCGCCTCCTCAGATGCAGAGAATGAACTAATACTTCAAGGACTACAGGAGCATCATCACATCCTCCTAGCCAGGGGGAGTCATAACAGCGAACAGCAGGCTGCATTGTGGGTGGACCTTGTCTGGAATGTGAATGAGACTGGCCACCAGGACCAGACATATGAGTAGGTTCGACACCATGCTACGGACATAGTGAATGCTGCACAACAAAGAGCAACTGATGTAGCCAGGGATCGTGCCATCACTAGTGGAGAGCCTGCAATGAAACAATCACTTGCAGCC
Source organism: Protopterus annectens (assembly GCF_019279795.1). NCBI lineage: Eukaryota > Metazoa > Chordata > Ceratodontiformes > Protopteridae > Protopterus > Protopterus annectens. The sequence goes on along the minus strand of NC_056733.1, from coordinate 1,918,684,280 downwards.
ACTGAGGAATTCCTGGCAAACCTAGGGATACACAACAGCTCCCAGGCATCCATCACAGCATACATTGTGGAGGTGGGTTCCCACAGTGTCCACAGCAGAGGAGCATGCAGTTAAGCTTACTGTGATCACCATTGTAATATGGTAACAGTCATTCTGTTAGGCTGTACATACCTTTACATGGGTGTCAGGCCTATGTGCTGTGGGGAGGGGTTTAGCTCAGTTGTACACTCATACTCATAATGTCAGCAATACATCAAGTAACACAGCAGCAATTTACATGTGAGATATATGCAGGTATTACCTTGTTGTGCTGCAACATGCGGTGGTAATGAAATTACCTCACCCTCACTTTCACTCACAGGTCAGTCAAAAGTTGTCCAAGGCCATGGTCTTGCTCCTGGTAAGCTTAATACTGTTTTGTTATGGAACATATATATGCTATTAAGGGTAAGGGCCAGGATAAGTCCCTATGCACAGTTAATGTTGTGTGTAACCAGAATAGAATGTATGTTCCATTCCGGAACAGTTACCTAAGTTTCCTAGAGTGGGTAATCACAGGAGTATAGCTGAACAAGCAGAAACACTTATGCAGTTGTAGTTCAGAGCGAGTAAGCCTCCTGGTGTACATGAGGCAATTAATCCGACATGCTTTGTACATACCAAAAGGTCGATGGTACATACCTTAAGCATTGAAACTTGTATTTGTATATATTTGTTAGATAGATATACTTTGTTTTATGTGTTATTTTATTATTTTATCAGGTATAGTGTCATATTGCATACTTAAAACTACATTGTGCTGGCAAAGTGTCATGTGATTTACCTGACATGCTTGTTATAAAGGCCTTGAATGTGTATTTTGTAGTGAGGAAGTCTGTTTTGCATGAAAGTGGAGATGAGAAGATGTGAGAGTGGTAATGCAGTTGTGGCTCCTGATTATTATGACTCTTTGTGGATTTTCCATACATAATAATGCAGGTAGTAATGTACTGATTTTGTCTTGGTTTCCACAGGTGACTGGGGGGATTGGGGTCTCTCCCCCACACAACCTGATGTCAGTGTCTCTTTGGACTCTGATGATTATGGTGGTCACAGTGAGGCACAGATGGGGTTGTTGGGGGCTGAATTTGTCCCAGAGGTTGACATCCCTCTTCTGCCCCCATTGTCACTGCACATAGTCAATATGCCCACACACACCCAGTCCCCACAGGCCTCAAATATGGGACAGTCACAGGGTGGAGACATTGAACAGGCCAGTGTGGCAACTATGGTTTCAGTGATTGTAGACACTGGCCATAGCCAGAGAGCTAATGAGATCCCATACAGGCGGATTGACAGGGGTGCTCATAGGAGGACTGCCATTTGTCCACCACCTGTTGCAGGTGTCACATCATGGGTCACTTGGCACATGTTTTGGGCCATCATGGAGGCACAGGCACAGTCTGAATGGAACACCAGATGTATGCTTAGGATTATAGATGCAGCACAGTCTAACATCCATGACTGCCTCCACTGCACTGGGGACACCCTGGATCAGTTCACTGATGCAGTGGACAGACAGTGGGCTGAGGTAGTGTCTGTCTTTGACTGCACATTGTCTGTGCTGGAACGTGTGGTTGGAGTTGGGAGGTAGACCTGTGGATGTAGGTCAGCAACACCATCTGCTGATAGTTCATGTGGTTGTGCACAGTTATGCTCTCATAGTGGCAGTATATCCAACACTTCAGAGGGGAGTGTACTATCCACACCATGACATGGCAGGCCATGGGCATGTAGTCCTGGGTGGTCCTGAGGGTGACATGGTCCCAGAAAACAGCAGTCACCATCAGGTACTAGCACCACATCTGACCTTGGGCATGGTGCTGCCAGAACAACACCTTGCAGAGCCAGTTCCTGTGTTCATGGCCAGAGATGGTGAACTGTCAACTCTACCATGTACAGCCCACAGCTGTCCAACATACACATATGTAAAGCTAGCTCTGAGCTTGACTATGTACATGCACACACTCACACACCACTGCCACATGCAGGTCACCTTCAGACACACATGGCACCTCTCCATTGTCCATCTAACCCAGTCCCCTTCATGACTCACATGCATGCTGTCAGCTTTGTGGGCCATTCTAGGCTTCCAGCACCCCATACATCACCCTGTGCAAGTGATGATATCTGTGTCATATCCCTGTCATTCTTCCCATTGATGCAGGGGAATAAAGCTATGTGTCTGATGCACAGGGTGACTGCATTACTTGCCATGTACTTGTGTAATACAGTATTGTTTTGCCATGCCACTTGTAGTGGCCACCAACATACAATGTATGCTGGCATGTGTCATGAGTATGCAACATACCTTTGTGGACCTTATGTTGCATGATGTTGTACTGATGGTGCATGGCTCCATAGATTCACATCTGTATGACAGTCTACCAAGGACAATGTCGGTGGTCAGCATACTCATGCATTCATAATTTGTGATAAGTTCACTACAGGGCAAGGTGTGACCCTGCTGGACTGCATATACTGCCTATCTGTAGGGAGCATAGTAGAGAGATGAGTCACTGTAAGAACATTGACCTACTATGTGACATTAGTAATACATGCTTGAGGGAAACATTGGTCTAGCAGACATAAACATACCCTTGAAGCAGACCCTGCCTAATGGTGCACAGAGCACCTTAGTGCACCTTAGCACATGCTATCTGTTTGATTGGCTGGGCACACAACATCTGCCTGATTCCCTCTTGGACTGGGGCAATATGTGCTAGTCCTGTACCTAGGGGTATACAGATGTAGCTGACTGTGAGGGCTATATGGCCATTAGGCTAGTTAAGTTCACATGTCCTATAGCTCCATAACATGATGTGTACTGCTGTAACAGCTTCACACACAAACATGGCTACATTCAGGCTAGCACTTCCACCATTCACTGCATACAGGACACACCAAGGCACACACATACTGCAAATTGGCTGTATGTAGATTAGAACACTTACCTATGTACTGGTATATACTACAGATCACTGTACCCAATGCATGTAACACAACTCATGTCTGCTGCTAGTACTATCGGTTTACAACATATAATGCTTGTTGATATCAGCAAGCCTTGTTGTGATCTGTCATTGGGGGGTCACATCACCCGCTATAAATAAAATGATGCAAAACACATATGCCTAAGCTACAAAGGTTATCCTATGTATGCCATATGGATATACACATGCACCATATTTGGAATTGTGAGATTAGAACTCCTACTTATCTAAGCTTACACACTATAAACCACAGTACTTATCACCTGTGCCACAACTTACATCTGATACTATACAGTCTGTCAGCTGGTAGTCTTGGGGTGGCTGACATCAGCAGACCTTGTAGAAGAGGGCAGTTTGGAAGCCAGCAGCAAGTGATGGGCCCAAAAAGTGCATAACCATTGCTGCTGGATAGCCTATGAGGGCATGACCTATTGTTTTGCAGGGGTATATATATATATATATATATATATATATATATATATATATATATATATATATATATATATATATATATATACATACACACACACAAAGTGGGCTGCAGTAAGATTAGAATCCCTACCTAGGGTAGGCTTATACACTATAGATTTCAGTACTTAATGCATGCACCACCACTTAAGTCTGTTGCACATGTTATTGCAGGCACAGTACTTGTGCAGCACACAAACTATGGTTGTGCTAAACAGCATGTAGCCTGCAGACTAATATTGCTTCATAATGTTATCTGCATCTTTTTTCTTAGAAGTGAGATAACTGTTGTTATCCTAGCTATGGGTGTACAGTTACCAGTATGGCCATATGTGACTGCCTGCTGTTAGATAGGCATCACTGTGAACAGAGACAATGTGCCCTGTCCATACGTGGGCTGACACCATTATACATTGCACGACCTGCTCACCTATGTCTGTCTATGTGGTGACATCCAGCAGGAATAGGGGTCTGTAGGTAAGTGAATTATGTACTGTTGCGCCCTGAGTTTGGATCGTTTGAGCAACATTATGGCTGTGTGATAATGCAGTGTACTCACCATTATTAGGGTATGTCAGACAATGCAGACATCTACACATATATTTCTGTATATAACAGGGATATGTGTGTGTGTGTATATATATATATATATATATATATATATATATATATATATATATATATATATATATATATACATGTAGCTGTGTGTGTGTGTGTGTGTGTGTGTGTATGATATGTGTATGTGTTATGTAGATATATGGGTGGAGTCTATGCATCATTTTAATATATATATAGCTATATATATATATATATATATATATATATATATATATATATATATATATATGTATATATCAGTATATATCTATTTGATACTACATAGTGACAGATATACTATGCATGTGAGACAGAGATACTGACAAAAGGATATGTTTATGTATATGTCTGTATGTATAGACAGTTATACATATCAGGTCATTTCAATGAAGGGCCAACAGAATTGACTCATTTTTACTAACTGTACGGGCATGCTCACTGGGACTGTTAGTGCTTATAATGTGACTCCAGGCCACACTTACCTGTATTCCAGTCCAGGATTTTGTATGTTACAGACATTAACATCCGCCCCTGTTTCTGCAGTACTGCACTTCACTTCAAATGTCCACAACATTCCCCAGCTGTCTGCTGTACTAAATATGTGACTGAGGTTGGTAATGTTACACCACTAACAAACTGACTGTCTGCATACCTCTCAACTGCCCAGATTTTCACAGAATGTCTAGAGTTTTGCCTCATATGGTTGGTCTGTTCCTCATACACTTGGCATTCTCTGGTGCTTTATTGAATGTTGACATCAGTACATTCTACTAACTACAGACAAACAATTGCATGTCAGACTTTATATCCATCAGAATATATGTGCTACTGCAACACCTTTAATTCCAGCAACTGTCTTGGTTTATGTTACCAGTATTTAACCTCTGTCCCTATGTTTGGGCCTTTGTCCCCCCAATCTTTCTTGCTTTGTCCAGTTTTCTTGCACTAAGTGGTTGGTAGGTATGTGAAAACACCCACATACTACTATCTCACATGCAAAAGATGTGAGTAATTCCAGATTAGCACCATCAACATCACCACCCATGCCTGATTCCCTAGTCCACTGAACCACACAGGTTGCTAGACAGAGAGGAATCATTCATAACACAATCAACGGCATACATATGTACATTGTTATCCTGCATGAAGAGATACATACAATGTGTGAGGGCTATCTGTGTTAGCATCCTGAGATTGCCTGGTCAACTGATATACCATAGCTGATTTTCTGTTAAGGTGGTTATATGGGTACACTGCTGTGTTGGGGGTGAGAGAACAACAGCACATGATCAGCTTGGGTAGACAGTAGTCCAGATATCATGTGTGCCCACTGTTTAACATTTTCCTTGCCTGATGTTATGAATATTCCAACCATGAGACCTACTGAAAAGTAAGGAACACATACCATTAGACTGGGTATCAGTTTTTCCATGTGGATGTTAACTCTGACCAAATAGCCCACTATATTTCTTTGCTTAACAGCAGGAGATCCATACGTATGATACCTTATAGTAATCCTTAAAATTACGGTGTAGATTACAGACTTACCTTCAGAATGCAGCAGTTGACAGAACTGTAGTTCAGGGCTGACTCTGTGTGATATAAGTGGTACATAGCCAATATGTGGATAGGTACAGGTTGTGTGGGTTGCCTGGCATCAGCTATTTTACTATATGTATGTAAGTAGGGGTAAGGTGTCAGTCCCTATGGCCCTAGGTTGTCAGTGAATGTGCTATGTGTTGTCTCTTAGCCAATGCCAGGGCATACTGGTCATGCCTATGTCTGCCTACAGGGACATCATCAGGGGACTCCTCCTCTGAGTCCTCCTGTGAGTATGGCTGTGGTGATCTAGGCACTGGTGGGAGGCTTTGTATCACTTCCCTATGCTAATCCTTCTGCAGCTGCTTCTGCAGGATCATATTCTGTAGCATGGGACATACTGTGAACATCTGTGCACATTTGACATGAGACTACTGCAGAGGTCCACCAGATATATTGAGGCACTGGACCCATGACTTCAGCAACCCAAACACATGCTCTATGATGTTCCTAGTTTGTGTGTGTGACTCATTATGGCATTCTTCTGTGGGTGTGTGTGCATTTCTGATGGTTGTCATCATCCACGGTTCCAATGCTTAGCCAGTATCTCCAGTAAATGGCCATGTGGGATATCCCCTCCAGCAAACATCTGGTACAGCTGTGATGCAAGCCAGATATGGGAGTCGTGTTAGTTGCCAGAGCTGCCAGAACACACATTTATGATAATGCCCTGGCCATTGCACACAACCTGGCAGTTGATGGAGTGGTACCCCTTGCGATTGACATAGATTTTACCCTCCTCACCATGTGTTGCCTTGATGTGTACATAAGTGCAATCTATGGCACCCAATACCTCAGGGTAGTGTGCTACATGGTAGAAGTCTTGCATATTGCTGGCCTCACCTCAGGGGTGAGTGGAAAATATATGTGCTCACTGGCATGTGGTAGCATGTCATCCAGGAATTAGTGAAGTACCCTGGATGCTGATGCCTGTGAGACCCCCATCACATCCCCAGTTGGTCTTTAGAAGGTACCTGTGGCTATTATCCTAAGGGCTACACATACCTTTTTTCCACTCAGATAGGTTTCCCTCTGTTGGCTCTGAGCCGGAGTTGAGGCCGTCAGAGCTCAGTGAGCTCTTGTAGCATGTCCCTGTCTACTTTTTATCACTGTACAATCTCCAGCTCATATAGCATCTGGAAGGTTACCCTGGGCCTGAACACTCTTCTCTTTCTCTGCCTAGGCCTATTGTCTGCAGCAATAGAAGTAGCATCAGCATTGACTTCAGCATCTAACACAAATGTAGCACACCTGCAGCAGCCCCTAGCATTCTTTCAGTTAAAATTCCCAAGTCTGTACTCCAATGGTGTAGATTATGGGGGAAAAATCAGGTTGTAGGGTGTATGCATACTTTATAGTGCTCTACAGTAGGTGCTGCTTGTGTGATTGGCTAGCTATGATGTAGTGCACCTGCCTAATATATCATTGACATATTTAATAGCCCTAGTTGAAGCTGAGCAAGGATCAACACTAATTAATACATCATTGGTCTTTTAGATACTCTGAGCGCTGGGGCACACTGCGCAAATGCACACCCCATAGGTAAACACTGCTTAGCAGTCAGTGCATACCCCTGCAAGCTTCCATGCTCAGCACAGCAGCGTGCAGCGCAAAGATGTGGAAACATGTACCCCATAGGTAAACAAAGTTTAGACATCAGTGCACACACTCCCCAGGCTTCCAATCTCCACATGACAGTGCACCAAGCAAACAGGTGCAGCTAAATTCCAATCAGCTTACAAGTTATTGGAAACACCCTCTCCTGATGTCAGCAACCTACTGCATGGACACCAACATGTTTTTTTGCCTACACAGAGGGGATATGCAGGCCTGGTTACCCCATTATGCTATTCAGTAATTCCACCTAATTTTCATAGGGATCCATGCTCACAACCTGGATACTACATGCTTCCAAGCCCTTCCACGTTAGTAGCAGTTCCAATACACCATTGTAAATACTGCACACAGGGTCCTGTAATACATTTCTGTCTCATGATATTAATATTTGATTTTTCCACTTTTTATAGATCATGTTTGCACACTGTGGCACACCATGCAAACATGCCAAGATTATTAAAAATATATATTTTAACATATTTACTGTAACTTTTGGAATATACACAGAGGATAGATTTGCTCACATCTGTAAGTGCTATGTCTATCTATCTACCTGCATTTTTACAGTCTCCTTTGTCTGACTACAGTCCTGTACACAGAATTTTCCATGTACATTACAGACACTGACACGGGGTCTGCAGGGCTGCCTATCTGCTTGCTGGATCACACTACCTGCCTAATTTGCATGAGATTTACTTGCTTATGAGATGCTTTGCATGCCACAGAAATTTTTGTGTTTGCACACTCATGCTTGCCACTCAGCAGTGCTTACTGAATCTAAATCTGTTCATGGCCATGTTAGCAGCATGGCGTGATGCCTACATGGGAAAAAAAGTGTAGGCTTTATTAAATTCCCACCAAATTATTTAAGCATAAAGTAATGGCTTTAAATAACTATTTTCTGTATTACTTAAAACTAAGTTATTATGTCTTAAGTTTAATCTGTCTTGTAGAGTATTTCTGCATATAAGAAAATGTTTATGGTTAATCATAAATTGAATTCCAACAAAGGAAAAAAATGATACTCATGTTAATTGTTATAAAACAGAACTGTGAAAAAAAGAAGGGTCGGGCAAACATGTAAGAGCTTAATTCTGCATTATATCCTGTCATAGCTGTCACTCATCCTTCTCTAACACAGATGACATACAGGCATGGTATTTCATTTAGATGCTTTAATACATAGAAATACATCAGGGTGAATAGCAACATCATAAAATATAAATGAAAAGGCCAACAGACAGACCTTGCATACATACATACATACATGGTTACATCTCAGTGACTTACTACAAATGTCAGTCTAGCTTGCACGTGCTCAGTATTTATACACTTGTGCAAACCCTTGGATAGCTTCTTAAAGGTACATACACACACATTGATCTACATCCTCCCTCTTAAAATGATTGCTTTTTGAAAAAAACAATATTAGAGTTAGACCTGCATTACTGTAGACAATAGAAACAAAACACAATGTACATGTCCAAGTTGCTTCATATCTGTTACAGGGTTTAGAGATGCGACCATATCTTGTAATATAACAGTCTAGACCAAATTTAGCAACAGGGATGGTCTGCAATACACAACTCATATCAGGAACTTCTGAATTTCTCAAAGGAATGGGAATGTCCTCAGGAATTTGAATACTGGACAACTCACTCTGAGACTAAGAGTCTTTCTAACAGGCTATGTGCTGTGGTATAGGCTCAGACACTGCTCTCAAATGCTTCCAATTCCACCTAAAGATTGTTCCTCATGATTCCAAAATGTATGATCATGGCTCTGAACCAATATTCTTCATGACAGCAGTCCAATCATAACTTTTGGACATCTGTATCCTTAACACTTCTCCTTTTCATAATGGATTGAGCTGTTTGCTTGTTTTATTGTAGTAGGACTTCTGGGTTAAACACTTCTTCAATAGATAGGTTTTCACTGATCTGTTGTTTTTGACATGTGGAACCAACAATTGACTACTGATTGGTAATGTGGTGCTGGTTTCTCTCGACAGAAGTCTCTGAGCAAGTGAACCAAGATGTTTATCACGAGGAACATTTCTGAGATTCAAAATATTCAGGAAAACATCACTATTGTCTTGTTTTGACTTCTCTAATAACTGTTTTGCACTTTGAACTGGATGTTCTGAAACCATTTGACTCCGGGTACTCATTCTTCAGCAAATCTGCCATAGTCAGAAATAACTTTGTGTGGACTACCAAGTACTGAAAATGACATTTTACTTAGTAATGACTGTACTGGATGCTAGGATAGAAAGTAAGTCAATCTCGAATCAATTGGAGTAAGAGTCTACTAACACCAGATAATGCTGACCATTCCACTTGAAGATGTTGGCGGCTACTGTCAACCAAGGTAGTTCCAAAATCTAGTTTAGCTGAAGTGGTTCCTTCTCTTGATGTGACTTACTACTATTACACACAGAACAAGATGAAAGGGCTCTCTCAATGTCTTGTGACATAGAAGGTCAAATGACTAGTCATTTCACGCTTCTTTTGTAAGAATCAATACCTGGGTGAGCACAATGCAAGATAGTAATCTACTCTTGTTACAAGGACTTTGGAATAATTACTTTTGAACCTTTCATAATGATACCTTTGTCAGACAAAATCTCATCTCTGTATGGAAAATAAGGTTGCACTTCTTGAGGTAAACTAGATTGCTTTGATGGTAATCCTCGATTGATAAAGTGGTTGAGCCTTTGTAAAAGTGGACCTGTGGCTGTGTGATCTCTCAGCTCATTAAGACGTGTGGAAAAAAATTCTCACTTCCATGACTTCAAAATCAAGGTTCTCATTCTCATGCTGCTCTGTGGTGTTTCTGTGTGATCTGGATAATGTATCAGCAAGATAAAGAAGTTTTCCTTTCTTGTAGACAAGATTGAAATTATACTTTTGCAATCTCACCATCACATGTTGCAGCTGGGGTGGAGCTGAATGCATAGGTTTCCTCAAGATAGTGACTAGAGGTTGGTGGTCTGTTTCGATCTAGATAGGTCTACCTGAAACATAATCATGGAACTTCAAACATGCAAACACAATTGCCAAAATCTCTTTCTCAATCTGGGCATACTGCATTTCAGTCTGGAGTTCTCGATGCACAGGCAACAGGTTGATCCTCTTGCAGAATGACTGCACCAAGACCAAATTTTGAAGCATCACAGGAAAGTGTTACTGGCTTGTGAACATTATAGTATCTGAGAGTTGGTGGACTTGCAATTCTCTGTTTCAGGACATCAAATGCTCTTTGGTGTTGCCCTAACCAGGACCAGGATACATCTTTACGTGTCAGCTCTCTGAGTGGTGCTGATAGTTGACTCAAGTCTGGAATGAACTTGCTTAGATAGTTGACCATGCCAACAAAACATTGCAGGGCTTAAACATTGTCTGGAGCTGGCATCTTGAGAATGGCTGTTTGCTTTGAAGGGTCTGGTCATAGGCCTGAACCAGTAAATAAATGACTAACATAAGTAACTTTTTGTAGCCAGAACTTGCATTTGTGTGTATTGAGCTTAAGATTCACTTGACGTGCCCTTCCTAAAACTTTTCTGAGATTTCTGTCATGTTCAGCTTCACCATTACCTTCTACTAGTATATTGTCTACTATAATAGCACACGGATACCCAGAAAAAAATCTGCTCCATTGCACGTTGAAAGACTTCACTTGCAGAATTTATCCTGATTGGCATTCTCAAAAATCTGTACTTGCCAAAAGGAGTACTGAACATAGTTAGCAATTAAGATTTTTTTTGGCAAGCTGAATTTGCCAAAATGAACTCTTTGCATCTAAGACAGAAAAAAACAGTGGCATTTGTCATCATGGTTGTGACTTCTCCAAGTGTGTGCATTGGATGATGAGGCCTTTTTAATGTTTTGCTCAAATCTCATGGATCAATACATATTATGATGTCATCTGAGCTTTTCTTATGAGATACTACCATGGAAGATACTCACTCGGAGTTTTAACTGGACAAATCACACATTGTCACATCATTTTATCTAACTTGGCTTTGACACTGTCCTGTATGGCTATTGGAACTTTTCATGCTGCCCTGTTAACTGGACTGACCTCTGGGTCTAGCTTCATGGAGTACACAACTGGAAGCTTCCCTAAGTTGTCTTTGAAGAGATCAGGGTAGGTGGAAAAAATGTGCTAGGAAAAATTAGAGTCATCTTCTTTCGGCTGTTCCCGTTAGGGGTCGCCACAGCAGATCACCCATTTCCATTTCTTCCTGTCCTCTGCATCTTGCTCTGTCACACCAACCACCTGCATGTCCTCTCTCACCACATCCATAAACCTTATCTTAGGCCTTCCTCTTTTCCTGTTACCTGGTAGCTTCATACTTAGCATCTTTTTCCCAATATACTCAGCATCCCTCCTCAGCACATGTCCAAACCATCATAATCGTGCCTCTCTGGCTTTGTCTCCAAACCTTCCAACCTGGGCTGACCCTCTAATATACTTATTCCTAATCCTGTCCACCCTCGTCACACCCAGTGCAAATCTTAACATCTTTAATTCTGTCACATCCAGCTCAAACTCCTGCCTTTTTGTCAATGCCACTGTCTCCAACCCATATAACATAGCTGGTCTCACTACCCTCTTGTAGACCTTCCCTTTCACTCTTACAGGTACTCGTCTGTCACAAATCACTCCTGACACCACCCACTCCATCCTGCCTGTACTCTCTTCTTCACCTCTCTTCCACACTCACCGCTACTCTAAACTATTGACCCCAAGTATTTAAACTCATCCACCTTCGCCACCTCTACCCCTTGCATCCTCACCATTCCTCTATCCTCCCTCTCATTCACACACATATATTCTGTCTTAGTCCTGCTGACCTTCATTCCTCTTCTCTCTAGACTATATCTCCATCTCTCCAGGGTCTCCTCCACCTGTTCCCTACTCTCACTACAGATCACAATGTCATCTGCAAACATCATAGTCCACGGGGACTCCTGTCTGATCTCGTCTGTCAACCTGTCCATCACCATTGCAAAGAAGAAAGGGCTAAGAGCTGATACTTGATGTAACCCTACCTCCACCTTAAACGCATCTGTCACTCCCACTGCAGACCTCACCACTGTCACACTACCCTCGTACATATCCTGTACCACTCTTACATACTTCTCTGACACTCCTGACTTCCTTATACAATACCACAACTCCTCTCTAGGCACCCTGTCATATGCTTTCTCTAAGTCTACAAAAACACAATGCAACTCCTTCTGACATTCTCTGTACTTCTCCATCAACACTCAGAGCAAAGATCGCATCTGTAGTGTTCTTTCCCAGCAAGAAACCATACTGCTGATCACTAATCATCACGTCCCTTCTTAACCTTGCTTCCACTACTCTTTCCCATAACTTCAAGCTGTGACTGATCAGTTTAATCCCTCTGTAGTTACTAGAGCTCTGCACATCACCCTTATTCTTAAAAATCGGTACCAAAGCACTTTTTCTCCATTTCTCAGGCATCCTCTCACTTTCCAAGATTTCATTAAACAATCTGGTTAAAAACTCCACTGCCATTTCACCTAAACAACTCCATGCTTCCACAGGTATGTCATCTGGGCCAACAGCCTTTCCATACTTCATTCTTTTCATAGCTATCCTTACTTCCTCGTTGCTAATTCATTGTACTTCATGATTCACTATCCCTTCATCATCCAACCTTCTCTCCCTCTCATTCTCTTTATTCATAAACCCCTCAAAGTACTCTTTCCATCTCCTCAACACACTCTCCTCGCTTGTGAGTATGTTTCCCTCATTATCCTTTATCATCTTTACCTGCTGCACATCTTTCCTAGCTTGGTCCCTCTGTCTAGCCAATCGGTACAGGTCCTTTTCTCCCTCCTTAGTGTCCAACCTTTCATACAACTCTTCATATGCCTTATCCTTAGCCTTTGCCACCTCTCTCTTTGCCATGCACCTCATCTCCTTATACTCCTGTCTACTTTCTTCATCTCTCTGACAATCCCACTTCTTCTTTGCCAACCTCTTTCTCTGTATACTCTCCTGTACTTCCTCATTCTACCACCATGTCTGCTTGTCGTCCTTCCTCTGTCCAGATGTGATACCAAGCACCTTTCTAGCCATCTCCCTTACTAGCTCTGCTGTAGTTACCCAGCTATTTGGTAACTCTTCACTGCCACCCAGTGCCTGCCTTAACTCATCCCTGAACTCCACCTCACAATTGCCCTTTTTCAATTTCCACCATTTGATCCTTGGTGCTGCCCTCACACTCCTCCTCCTCTTCTTGATCACCAATGTCTAGTAGTAGACTTTTAAGCTGACTTGGTGGACTTCCTTATTAAATGAAAGCAGTCCCATTTTCAAACTGTCTCTGAGCACTAATAATGGCTGGATGTGCCTCTTGACCACATATAATAATAAGTCATAGCTTCTTCCAGCAGAGTAACATGAAAGCACTACTAAGCCTTCCGCGTGAATTTCTTCAACTACATAAGCAAGAAGCTTCACACACCTTGCTAAATCAAGCCTTTCACCATTACACACTCTAGCAAATGTTTCTGCTGACATAACATTGCACTTGAAACCTGTATCAACTTTGAGCTCTACCAGTTTGCAATGTATCTTAACAGTACAAAATACTTCATTCTTTGCCCTTAAGTCTACTGCATTGACTGTTTCATGAAGCCCTGACACACCATCAGCATAAAGGGTAGGGTTGCAGCTCCTTAAATGATTAACTCATTACTTAGAAGGTGCCCTTTTAATAAAAGAATGTGAGCCTTTTGATTTACAAGGTCTTTTGAAATATTCCATTTATTACATTTGTGGCATTGCTGACCAAAATCTAAACATTTCTCTTTTTGAGATTCATGCTTCCACCACAATTATGACAGTTGGCAATGAAACTAGGTTGGGGCCCATGCTTTGAGTTTACTGACTCACTCTTATGCTTCACCAAGACTGTGTGAACTCTGGAATTTGCTGGAAAGTTCTGGGATTTACCAGTGAGTGCTGCAGGAGCTACACTTGCTGCCATGTGCTAGGGCCTTTTTCTTTTAATTATGTACTGCATACTCTCAACATGAGCTTTATCACTGTGCCTTCTAGAGCTGTTCTCATTTGTAAGCATATTTGTATGCTTTTCTGTGAGCTCTTATATCTGACAAATCTCAGTGGCCTTATTCATGCTGTCTTGAAGCAAAATCATACTCACAGCATCATCTTTTATACCACTGTTTTTATCAACTCATCAATTAAATTGCCAAATCTGCACATTTTAGCTTTATTTCTCAGGTCAGTTATATATGCTGCAAATGTTTCACCAGGCTTTTGATCCCTTGTGTAAAATAAGTGCCTTTCCATTGTAACATTTGGCTAGGGGTTACACATTTCTCTAAATTTATGTTTTAAGCACTCTGGGTCCTCCCAGCCTGTGCAACAATATGACGGTTTTCCTCTACTCCTGTATAGATAGCAGGTACACACAGAAATGAATGTTCCCTTTCTATGGCTTCTGACCCAGCTAAATTAAGTAGAATAAATGCCTTTGTACAGTCATCTTTATCAGATAATGCAGTCTGTATGAAAATGTCATACTCTTGCTCAAACACTCTCCAGTTCTCAGCAATATTACTGTCAAACACAAGTACACCGTGTTTTCAAAATCCATCTGTCATGCCCACAAAGTATATGCAAACACATTGAAAAGATGGCCCTTGTAATTATGTATGAACAAACTGATCTCAAGCTTGAAACAACATTAAATGCATAATAAACTTTGAAATACTGTACTTTGCGAAATATGCTCTGTAATGTCTGTATTCTGCAAAATATGCCTTGTAATGGCTGTACTTTTGTGAAATAACTTTACCGTAACACTGCACAAATGTGAACACTTTATACACTTCTGATAACTCAGATATATTTGCTTAATACGAAAAATACATGCTTTGCGAAAATGTGGTTGTTTCCCCTTATTTTATTAATTTTATGCAATTTGGACTTTATTTCAAACAATTTCCATAGTAATTTGAATATTTTTACCAATATCATACAAATCGGTTTATGAGAATATCATTTGGAATGTTCTGTATGCCTCGATTCATATTTTGTGAAAAATAAATAATTCTGATCAAGTTTTAATATCTGAAATTAATTTCTGAACTGTTTAGTGAAGTATGCACATTTTAGGGATGATTCACTTCTCTATATTCCACCAGTTTCAAGCAAATGCCTTAAGTCGTTTTAGCCATGCCACCTCTAGCTTTATGCCCTTTAGAGATGCTGCTTCTGGCACCATGTTGCTCATCCCTCTCTAACATAGATGACAAGCAGGTGGGGGTATTTCATTTAGATGCTTTAATTCATAGAAACACATCAGGATGGATAGCAGCATCATAAAATATAAACAAACTGGCCAACAGACAGATCTTACATACATACATGCTTGCATCTCAACAGCTTACTACAAAATGGCAGTCTAACTCGCACATGCTCAGTATTTATACACTTGTGCAAGCCCTTGGATAGTTTCTTAAAGGTACATACACACACACATTGATCTACAATAGCAACATATTCATTATTAATGAAGTTTATGTTTACTAAAAATGTAAGAATTCAAGCTGCTGTTTCAGACCACATTTTGTTCACAATTGTGGATATAAAAATCCTGTCTTCTTGTATATAGATAGTATCATACAGGAAGAAGGGGTCTGAATGTCATGATAAAATCAGCAAGCAATGAAGAATAGTATTGCTAGAATTTAATTCATCCTCAAGTCTTGCTGAGTACCTTTACAAGGATGTCCCCCCGGTTGTAGGCAGAAGCAGCAATGCCTAAAAATCACAAAGAACTGATAGGCCAAAAAAGAGTCATATAGACGACAGAATGGACTATTAAGGACAAGAAAGAAATTACGTATTGTTACTATTATGCAAGAAGCCCAGAATTTCCAGACAGAAGATATACAAAAAAATTAAGAGAGAAATTAGAGGAAAGAAAAATACTACCATAAGAAAAAATGTCAGAAACTTCAAATGCAAATTTGTATTCATTAATACAACAGATCCATAAAAACACTATATAGACCAATACACTTCAGGTCATTTGGAAAAAGAAGTGAATGAGGAAGTGCAAAAATTTAAAGAACAAAATCCAGAGATTTTTGAAAGACACAAAAAAGAAATATGCACATGGAGAAGAAAGAGAGATCTGATACGGCACAATATTTATGCAAAGGAGAAAGCCAAATTAATCAGCACAAAAAAGGCATCCCCTAAGATATTGGAAAAGAAATATAGGCAAAGAAAATACAGGAAAATTTCACAATAAAAAAAAAAAAAAACAAGATCACAATGAGGGAACGTAGAACAGAAGATTGGTAAAGCAAAAGTTTAAAAAAATTAGAAGCTGAAGTTATGGAATACTTGCAAAGTAAAGGTTATATCACAGCATGATGGAACAATGAGTCACCAAAGTAGGGATAAACAGATAGAGTAGAAACATCTGAAGTAGAAATATGGACAACAGAAAGAAAAAGAGATTTGATATAGTGCAATATTTATGTAAAGTGCAATATTTATGTAAAGGAGAAAGCTAAACTAATCGATACAAAAAGAGCAGCACCAAAGAGATTTAAAGAGAAATAGAGACAAAGGCATCTGGACATGGAAAATTTTACAATACAAAAAATAAGAAAACAAAGAGGAAAACAGAAAAGAGGATGAGTAATGGAGGAGTTAAGAAATAGAAACTGAGGTTACACATTACCTGCAAAGTGAAAGATTTAGTGTAGAAAATTTAACTCAGATAAGCTCACAGCACAATAGACTAATGGCTAGTGGAACAGGAAGCATCTGATCAGTTGTCATATGAAAAGACTTTGGAACCTTCCATAGGAAACCAGTACAAATATTCAGTTGGAGTTGGACTGAAAGGGAAGGAAAAGGAAACTGTGGCAAGTCTGAAGCAGTCAATGTTATGGAGTGATAGGCCAGTGAGTTCCCTGATGACACAGGATGAAACTGAAGAGGATATGGTACAGGAAGATACTCTGAAACTTTGTATAGAATGCCCACAGGAAATGGAGAACAAAAAATGTGCCTTCAGGTTAGAAGAAAATGATCTATGAGAAGAGTTGCATGCTTTAATAGAGATGGACAGACATATAAAGAACAATGTAATAAATATACTATAGAATGTCAATAAAACCTAAAAAGTTAGAAGTTTTATAAAACAAATTAACACAGTAATTAGGACTGTCCGCAGAGATCCATGTGATATAACAGAAGTAAATAGGATATATTACAGTGTAGTTAAATTAATAACAGATAAAGTCTTTCCACAATAACAAAGGGTAGTAAGGGAAAGGAAGGGGACAAATTTAATGCCATCATGGAAGTATTGAATAATGAAAATGATAAAGCAATTAAGACAAGAAGAGTCACTGTTAGAAGAATATAAAGGAGGGAACATATCAACAAAAATACTCAGAAAGATAGACAGGATAAAAACAACACACAGTATTATAACAGATCAGGATCTATCATACACTATTGCAAATAATAAACTAAAATATCAGCACAGGCAGAAAAAACTTAGAAGATATATAAATAAATATAAAGGAAAAGTACAAAACAAGCAATTTATTGATGGCCCAAAAAGTTTTATAGAGAGTTAGGAAATAAGGCAAAAGGAACTGAAACAACAGCAAAAAAGGAAGACATATTTATTTATTATTTATTCAGGCATGTCCAGGGGTCAGCTCCCTGTGTTCTCTCCTGTCTATCTGATGAATCTGGGCATCTTGAGGCAATGTAGAAATTGCCTCATGTACACAGACTCCTCCTACCACACAACACTACAACCTGTGAGAGATGCACTTATCTAGCCAAACTGGAGGTAAAGCCCTCTCCAACCAAGACTGAATTTGACAGTCAAGAGGAGAAGGTAAACATTTGCACCACACCACACTCATCACATAGTCTCACTAAATCTACACCACCAAAATCCACACATAGTAACACAAAAACATTCGCGGAGGCTCTCAATAATTATCTGTCTAAGCAACAGAGACCTCCAAAGCAGAAACGCAAGCAACCTTCATCTCCCAACACAACCCAAATGACACATAGCCCACAGATTCAGTGTGCCACTCAACCACAGCCAATAAGGCAAAACAATGTACTCAACACACTAGTCATAGGTGACTCTATAGTCAGGTACACTGATGTCCCACTCACCAGGCTAAACAAGGAGAAGGTTACTGTCAGCTGCCTGTCGGGAGCCAGAATCCGCCACATAACCCATGCACTCAGGTCACTCCACAACAATTACAAATATGACTCTGTCATTGTCCATGTTGGTGTGAATGACCTCAGATATTCCTCCCTGGACTACATGAAAAGAGACATGGAAGAGCTTTCCGATTTTGTAGCCCAGGTAGGTATGACCCTAGCCCTGAGTACCATTCTGCCATCGCCCAGAATGATACCGCAGTACAAGGACAAAATGATTGACTTCAACAATTGGCTAAGCTTCTGGTATCATTCTAAGCCTGGGGATCCAGTATCTGTTTGCTTGGGATGACGTGGTCGACAGACCATGATGCTTTGCCAGAGATGGCCTGCACCTGTTGCCCCTGGGATTCTGAATACTGGCTAAGGCTCTTGCCACCCCTATAGCACCTTTTTAGGCAAGGTTCAAATGACAAATTCACCACCATAACAGGAACAGGCAAGCAAAAACTGAGGGTAATGCTACTCAATGCTAGAAGTCTAAATCACAAAATGCACTCACTCGAGGCACTCCTTAAAATGGAGAACATCGATATCTGTGCAGTGACTGAGACCTGATTCAAGGCTCCAGAGAGCACCCCTGCACTACCAGGCTATAACTCATACCACACTTTTCGGCCATGTAACCTGGACCGAAACACCAAAGGCAGAGGTGTGTCCATATTCATTAAGGATATCCACACCTCCAGGCTAGTTGCTCAGCATAATACATCCGAGGTTATCCAAGTGCAACTAACTCTGGGCAAAACTGCAATCCAAATTGTAGCTTGCTACAGATCCCCCACCATGTCCCAGGATTCCCACTCCTCTTTTCTTGATGTACTGGAAAATATTAGGGTTCAACCAAACACCCTAATAATGGGTGACTTCAACTACCCCACCATTAACTGGGAAAACTACTCGTGTACCAACTCCTTAGCTTAACGCTTTCTGGAATTCATAAACTCCAATGCCCTGGGTCAACTTATCCACACCCCCACCAGGGGCAACAATATCGTAGACCTAGTTATTACCAACATGAGTGACCAGTGTTCCACACCTAAAGTCAACTCCTCGTTGGTCTGATCCGACCATAAGCTAATCACCCTTGATATCCACATCCCACTCCCACCCTCCATTAAGGAAACCACTGTAAAAAATTTCTCCAAAGCCAACTTCATGCTTCTTAAGACAGAAGTGGTGAACTTCATGACACCCATGCAGATGGACAATACAGTTACAACTGCTGAATCCTACACAAATGCACTCTATAAGCACTTACACGAGCGCATGGATCATGCTATCCCAAAGAGAACCAAGTTGCTATCCTCCCAAAAAAGGGAAGCCGATCTGGTGGTCCCCTGCCTTAAACAAACTGTACAACAGAAGGAAGAAACTGTTGCAAAAGAGAGTAAAATCCCATGAGTGGAGGAGCTCCCTGGTCAGCCTCAGTAAGAAGCTGACATCCCTTATAAGATCCTCCAAAGCTAGTTATGAAAACAAAATCACCACTAATTCTAAGGACAACCACAAAGCATTATATAGCTATGTCAAGAATCTCAATGGCAACACCCAGATCTGATCTGAGTTACAGCACAATGGCACGAAAATTACTGATATTGCCAACATCCTGGCAGATAGGTTCAGTGCTAACTTTACCACCCTCACCCCCCTAAAGGGCCCATATCTATACAAGAAGAATGCAGAGTCCCTATAATCACAACTACTCAGGTAAAAGCTGCACTCTTTAAAGCCAAAAACACAGCATCCATGGGACTGGACAACATCCCAGGCTGCGTTTTACATAAACCTTAGAACGAACTGGCTCCCCACTTAAGCACCATGTTGAATAATAGCCTCACATCAGGCTTTGTGCCCATTGAATGGTGCACAGCAACAGTTATCCCACTCCACAAAAAGGGAGCCACCACTGATCCCGGGAACTATCGACCTATTAACCTGATGAGCCTGGTCTGCAAGGCCATGGACCTTATCATCATGGAACTCATAAAGAAAGACATTGGTAACCTCCAAACTCTGGATCCCACCCAGTTTGGGTTTGTGAAAGGCAGATCATGCCTCCTGAACCTGATCGACTTCTTTGAGGCAGTCACCAAAGCCATAGATGAGGGTAAGGTGGTTCACACAGCCTATCTTCACCTCGCCAAGTCTTTGAACACCATCCCCCATTCTGGAATTATAGCTAAACTCACTAAACTAGGTATAAACCCCTACGTCACAAGATGGGTTGCCAACTGGCTCACAGAACCTACACTGTAAAAGTTGCAGACTCCAAATCTGACCTCAAACCATTGACAAGTGGAGTACCACAGGGTTCAGTCCTGGGACCTCTCCTGTTTGGTATCTACTTCTCTGAAGTACAGGCTAACTCAGAAGACCTCTGGCTAACAAAGTTTGCAGATGACTGAAAACTAGGAGCCATAGTCAAGTCCCCAAATGATGTGGACATCCTACAGAAGGGCCTCACTGAGACAGATGCCTGATGTCAGAGCCATGGCCTCAAGCTCAATGCCAAAAAGTGCAGTGTCATCTCCTTTGGTAAAAACTCTGTACCCATAAACTACCACATAGGCAGCAATCTACTTAACACTGAATGTGTGATAAGAGACCTTGGAACCCAGGTGGACAGTAGTCTCTCCTTTGATAGTCACATCACCACAGTAGTCAGGAAGTCCTTCTACATAGCACACCTCATCACAAAAGGGTTCTCATCCAGGAAAAAAGAAGTCATTGTTCCCTTCTACTTGACACTCATTAGACCTATTATAGAGTACAACATCCCTTTTGGAATGTACCTCACAAGACATCTGCAGCAGCTGGAAAGGCCACAGAAGTACCTCACAAAGAGGACTACTGGCCTCAACCAAATGCCCTACACTGACCGTCTCAAAAAACTCCAGCTTTATTCCGTATCATATTGCCTAGTCTGAGGTGATCTATGCCTAACATATAAAGCTATGTCAAACCCAGAGCTGTTGGACATGCTACACCTAAAGAAATCCCAATCCCTCCGAGCTACATGCTCTAGGGACCCACACCTTGTCACCACAATAAACAGGACATGCTGGAGGGATAGATTCCTGTCCCAGAGTCTTCCCATACTCTGGAACAGAACAAAAGGGTAATAAAGGAAAGTCATATGGAGCAAAGGATCATGTATTATTAAATAAAGTCATAATGGAGAATTGTAAAAAGAGGAAGAATCTAAGTATGGAACTGATAGACTACAAAAAAGCATTTGACACTATCCCACATTCATGGATAACAGAGTACTTAAAAATGTATAAGATACACCCTACACTGATTGATTACATTACAGCAACCATGAAACAGTGACAAGCTACTTTGCAGTTAATCATGATAAAGGACAAATTATTATTCCAGAGATAAAACTTCAAGTGGGTATTCCAGGGTAACTCTTGTCACTGCTGCTCTTTTGTCTTGGCCCTAAACCATTAAGATGTCCACTTAACAGATTAGGTCATGGCTACAATCTGGCTCCCAGAAAGCAACAAAGTATAAAGACTTCTCATTTTGTTTTTGTAGATGACTTAAAACTGTATAGTTCATCAGATGAGGAACTGAAAGCACAACTGCAAGTAGTCAAAGCATTTTCAGATGATACGAGAATGTCATTTGTTCTTGATAAATGTACAAAAGCAACTTTTAAAGCAAGAAAGCTGCAACACCAAGAACACATCAGTTTGGGACAAGAATGTGATATAAAAGAACTTGAGCAAGATGGAGTGTATAAATGTCTGGGAACTGATGAAGGATCAACACTAAAACATGAACAAATGTGAAAAAAAATAAGTAAGGAATATTTTGAAGGCTTAAATTAATATTGAAAACAGTGCTGACATCTAGGAATAAAGTCCAAGCTATAAACCAGTTCACTTTTCCTGTCCTAACTTGCAGTTTTGGAGTGACTGACTGGCCCCAAAAGGTGTTGGATAGGATGGACAGGAAAAGAGGAAGGATGTTTCATGCTCGTCAAATGATTTATAAAAATCAGCGCATACCAAGATTATATATTCCCCATTCTGAAGTGGCTATAGGCCTCCTGGAAATTGATCACATGTATAGGTCTGTAATCATGGGACTGGATACTTTTGTGCAGATCTCACAAGATGCAAACATAGCAAAAGCTTTAAAACTCCCCCTAGAGGGCCCATCTCTATACCGGAAGAATGCAAATTTTCTATAATCATGGCTGCACAGGTAAAAAACACACTCTCCAAAGCCAAGAACTCAGCATCCATGGGACCTGACAATATCCCAGGCTGCATTCTATATGAACTACAGAATGAACTGGCACCCTACCTAAGTACCATGTTCAATAATTGCCTCACCTCAGGCTTTCTACCCACTGAATGGCCACCGTGATGGTTATCCCACTCCACAAAGGGGGGAGCCACGACGGACCCAGGGAACTACCGCCCCATTAGCCTGATGAGCCTGGTCTGCAAGGCCATGGATCATGGAACTCATAAACAAAGACATTGGTAATCTCCAGACTCTGGACCCTACCCAGTTTGGATTTGTAAAAGGCAGATCATGTCTCCTAAACCTGATTGACTTCTTTGAAGCAGTCACCAAAGCCATAGATGAGGGTAAAATGGTTCACACAGCTTATCTAGATCTCGCCAAGGCTTTCAACACCATCCCCCACTCTGGAATTATAGATAAGCTCACTAAACTAGGTATAAATCCCTATGTCACAAGATGGGTTGCCAACTGGCTCATGGACAGAACCCACACTGTGAAAGTAGCGGATTCCAAATCTGACATCAGACCAGTGACAAGTGGGTTACCACAGGGTTCAGTCCTGGGTCCTCTCCTGTTTGGTATCTACTTCTCTGAAGTGCAGGCCAACACAGAAGGTCTTTGGCTAACAAAGTTTGCAGATGACTGCAAACTAGGAGCCATAATCAAAACTCCTAACGATGTGGACAAACTACTAAAAAGGGCCTCACTGAGACAGATACCTGGTGTCAGAGCCATGACCTGAAGCTCAATGCCAAAAAGCATATTGTCATCCCCTTTGGTAAAAACTCTGTACCCATGAGCTACCACATAGCTGGTAGTCTACTTAATGCCGAAAATGTGATAAGAGACCTTGGGACACAGGTGGACAGAAGTCTCTCCATTGATAATCACATTGCCACAGTGGTCAGGAAATCCTTCTACGTGGCTCATCTCATCACAAAAGGATTCTCATCCAGAAAAAAAGAGGTCATTGTTCCCCTCTACTCATCACTCATTAGACCCATTATAGAGTACAATGCCCCTTTTGGTATGTTCCTCACAAGATATCTACAACAACTGGAAAGACCACAGAAATACCTCTCAAAGAGGATTACTGGCCTCAAACAGATGCCCTATGCAGACCGTCTAAAAAAACTACAGCTTTACTCCATCACATATCGCCTACTCAGGGGCGATCTCTGCCTAACACTCAAAGCTATGTCAAACCCAGAGCTGTTGGACATGCTCCACTTAAAGATATCCCAATCCTTCCGAGCTACATGCTCTAGGGACTTAAACCTTGTCATCACAATAAACAGAACATGCTGGAGGGATAGATTCCTGTCCCAGAGACTTCCCATACTCTGGAACAGACTACCTATCTATGTCAAACAGAGCTCCTCATTAGCACTCTTCAAGAAAAATCTTGATGATTGGATGGGAAATGGGAAATTCACCCCGGGGATCACTTCTGTGGCTCTGCTCGACAGGGGCACAGGAAAATAAATTTATTGGGTGGCGAAAGCCAGGGTACATTTTTTGGCTAGGCTTGTATGTGCCCTAGGGCCAATAGCCTAGTACCTACCTATGAACCTATGAACAATAAGTCTAAAATGACTTCTCTGCTTAGTTTAGCAGAAGCATATCTGCATTAAGCGGGAATGGGAATCAAACCAGAAGTAGATAAAAATCTGGCAGCAACTGAATGTGCCAAAAAAAAAAAAACAAAAGAAAGAATATAAGGTGAAGGATCAAATCAGAAGGCAAGAAATGTGAGAAATGCATGAATATAGTTGCAAAAATAAAAAAATTCTTGGAACAACCTCATGTTGATCAGGATAGAACACAGGAATGGGTCAAGGAGAGGTGAATTTATACCAAAAGAAGAAAGTTTAATATTGGCTGCCCAAGATAGTCCACATGGATACATGTTGATTTACAAAGTCCATTGAACATGTGGGAGAAATAGACAAATGTAGGTTTTGTAAAACAGAACTGCAAGCAGTCACACATCTTATTGTTGGCTGTGATATACTAATGGCAGAAGAACTATATACTGAAAGGCAAAATACTGTGGCAAGATTGTTGCACTGGGGATTGTGCAAATATTATAATATTGTAGTAGATGAAAAACAGTGGAAACATGATCAACAAAGCATTAAGGAAAATAATGAAGATTACATCACATGGGATCACCGCTACCAACAGTTCAAAAAATAGACGTGAGAAAACCAGATATAGTGGTCAATGAAAAGAAAACAAAAATAGCATTAATCATTGAAATCACTATACCCAGTGACTACAGTGTCTTACGTACAGAGAGACACAGTCATAAAATACCAGGATTTGCAGGCAAAACTGAGGGCAATGTTGAAGAAGGATACCCAGACAGTTCCAATAGTAGTAGGAGCAGTGAGTCTTATAAAAAAGAATTTACGACCGTACTTAGATATGTTACCAATACATGTAACTCTGTATGAATTGCTGAAGGAATCATTATTGGGTGTATTGCAGGTGCTGCAAAGAAAATTTCTGGCTAATATCAAAGATTGAGACAATATCAGTTTCATGAACTTTAATGATACGTTGATGTATGAATGGGGTCCATTCCTATCATGGTATTAGAAACCCAAAACACTCAGACAAATTACAAAAGAAGAAGGGGTATGAATGGAGAGATGATAAAAATCAGCAAGAAAAGGAGAGTAGTATTGCTATAAGTGAATTCATCCTTAAGCAGGGGCGGCCCATTCTATTGGACTGCCGGACTGCAGCCCCCCCCCCCCCAGCTGTAAAACAGAAAGAAAAGAAAATAAAATAGAAAAGAAGAAAAAAAAATAAAAAAAGATCACAAATAGCGGACCTTCGCGCATGCACACTAGCAGCATTTCCGATATCTGGACTGCTGCTGAGACAGTCTGGAGCATGCGCAGACTGTCTCAGCAGCAGTCCAGATTAGGAAACATTCAAGAACAGAGATCCCAGAAGTCTATGCAGTTGTAACTGCATAGACTGTCACTGGAAAGGGATTGGACTCAGACTGCAATGTTGGCAGGCTGGGAGTCTCATCAGGGGAAGAACATCTCGCGAGCTGTGGGAAATTTAATGCTCCAACGGACATAGGGAAGGATGTAGTGCACGGGCAGGCTTGTAGTGCTCCAACGGCTGTGGATTTAATGCTGCAACGAAGGGATCTACATCTATCCAGGTTGTGTGTGTGTATGTCTGTGTAAAATATGCCCCAGGTGCTACAGGGTGGTGGGTAGAGAATAAGGCTTGAACCCTGAACTTTGGGCCCAGGTGGCAAGAGCCTGAATTCCCTACCCATCACCATTTGTCAAAATGGTGCAGATTTTTCCCTCATACTTGTTCTGTTCCTCATAAAATCTGTGGTTCTGTATTTTTGTGTCCTTGCTAAACCAGTAGTGCATTGGTGCAGTGGTAGCATTGTTGCTTGATAGCTACATGTTATCTGGTTTGATTCTTGGCTGGGGTGCCTTACCTTCTGTGTGGAGTCTGTATGCCCTCCCTGTAGTGTCCTCCCATCTTACAAAGACATGTGTCTGTCTGGAATGTTTCTTCCTGGGCCTCTGCTAAAAATTAGCTTTTGTTCTAAGTCAGACTTTCCTGGTTAATAAATGTTAAAAATGACACAGATTTGAATATCAGACTTCATATTCTTCAGAAAGTGCATGGTAACACAAAAGCTTTTATTCTAGCAATTTTCTAAGTGTATAAGATGGATATTTGAAATTTGTCCCTATTTTAGGGACTGTATTCCCCCATTATTAGCTTCATCCAGGTTTTGTGCTAAGGTTGAGAGCTATGGTAAGAACTGAATTCACTGAATATGTTTGGGGGCTATATTCCCCCATTACTGGCTTTGACCGGGTGTTTTTTGCTAATAGGTTGAGAGCTATGGTAAGAACTGAATTCACTGAATTTTGGGGGGCTGTATTCACCCATTATTGGCTTTGTTTAGGTATTTTGTGCTAAGAGGTTGACAGCTGTGCTATGGTGAGAACTGAATTCACTAAATGGTAGCCATTTAACTTTCTGTCTTCCTCTTTCACAAAACAGCTGATTTGGCATAGTGGTATGTTGCTCTGACTGTTTTGCACAGGGTCCCCTGGGTTCAAGACGTGGCAGTGAAATGTATGGTGGTAACACAGCATTTTATTCTAGCAACTTTCCAACATTATACAAGCAATGTTTAAAATGTGTCCCTGGTTTTTGACCTTTTGTCCCCCCCCCAATAAATTTTCGCTTTTTCCAGATTTCTTGTGCTGCAAAGTTCAGAGATACAGCTGAGTGTCAAGTAGATTTTACAAGGAGCTGAGAGCTGCAGGGGAACAAAAGTTTAGTGCTGCTTATGCTAAATCTGCTTGCATTATTAATAGCACAACAGGTAGTGTACTTGTGTTTGATGCAGAAGGCTGTGGGTTCTACTCCAACAGCAAGTAGATGCATTGCTGATACTGTACTGTGTTTTAAAGGGGGTGGATGCTACAGTCCTTTTTGGCAAAGATACCTAGTAACTATGAACCTGTTATCAGTTTGCTATCCATTCCCTATTGCGGTATTACTAGCTTATCATTTTTTTAATGCATGCAACATAGGCAATTTATTCTTCAAGGGCAACAGGCACTTTATTTGTAGATGAAACAATGACATATAAAGTTGTTTGCTAGCAGCAACCTCTTTATTAGTTACATATTTCTTTAATGTGGATTTTACTACTTCAGAGATTGTGCATATTTACTGATACTGGTGGGCTATAGAAGGTTGAGTAGACTTTTTATGATGGAAATGTTCTGAACTGGGCAGTTTTGTCATTGGTGTATGCATTTTGTTTCATTGTTTACTGGAAAAATGTTCAAAACAATAAAATTGAAATGCCCTCTAACAACTGTACTGAAATGTTCAAGGAATATAATGTAATACAGTCAGGAAGGTGTATCAAAGAGCATGCGTATGTTTCATGTTCAAGGGGCCTGTGATTTTGAAAACAGCCCTGAGTTAATCTTTATCTGCCACTGGCAAAATGTATTTTCTTTGAATGTGGGTTTCAATGTGTTTTAATGCATGTGAGTTTCAAGGGCAGAGAAGTTTTAATGCTAAGTCTATTTTCATTGTGAGACTGCATTGCTTTGTTTAACAGATATCTATTAGGGTTTGTGCTGTAAAATGCAAAATAAAACTTTCAAATGAAATCTAAATCATTGCAGAAGTAAAGCAGTATACACATTACAGTGTTTATGGTAAATGGGGCAAAATAACCAAGGAATGAGACATTGGAATGGCTGCAGGGGGAGGCTCCATTCGACCATGATTTTGTGAGGGGGGGGTAGCAAACTCAGACAGCCCCGGTTGAACTATACCTCTCAGTTGTCCATATGTTTGCAGAATGAATAGATGTTTGCTTCTTATTTTTGGTTGTTCCTCATAAAATTTGTGGTTTTCTAGCAAATCATTTAGGAATGAAGTCACTAAATGATAGACATTGAGTTTCAGATGTCATAACCTTCAGAAAAATGCATGCTAATGCCAGACCTGTTATTCTATCAACTGCCTTAAGTTTATACAAGAGCAATTTTTGGTAGTGTTTGTATGTTCCCCCAATATATTTGGCCCTGTCCAGATTTCCTGCATTAAGAGGTTGAGAGGTATGTGCAAATTGCTTGTAGAATTAGGAATATCCAAACCTCTCCATTGTCCCCAGTTTTGGCTCAAAATGTTGCTCTCCCCTAATAATCCCTCCTCAAAATGGTAATTTTGGATGAAAACGTGGAGGGTTTACAATTATATATAACTGTAATGATCAGAGTTATCGATTACTTTTATTTCAGAAATGCATGTTGATGCTCTTATTTTGTTAGCTGCTCAAGTTAACAGTGTTAATATTAAAAAGGTGTCCCATTTTTGACAGATTCCCAGCTGTATTGTGTGGCAACTTTATATTTTTGCATCACATTTTGGTCTGTAAAATTGTGGTTTTCTGGCAAATTAGTGGCTAGTCATTAAAGATCGAAGTTAGAAAATAATGACAGACATTTGAGTTTCAGATTTCATACCCTTCAGAAAATTCGTACTAATGCAAGACCTACTACTGTTCTATTATCTAAGTTAATAAGAGCAATATTTAAAAATTGTCCTTATTTTTGGGCCTGTGTCCCACTTCTAGTTCTATGTATGGCTTTGTCCAGATTTTTTGCTCTGAAGTTAAGAGGTATGAGTGTCAAAGCCATCACTGTCAGCCAGAGACATTTCAAATTGTGACATACTTGTTGCACCCCACACCCCATTGTAGTGCCTCTGGATGTGTCCAAGGAAGGCAAGGAGCAGTTATGCAGTGTAAGTGTGCAGAGTATTCCCCCATCCAATGTAGACCACAAGTACGACCATGGCTTTTCATCTGTCCTTGATTTTGCAGAATGTTCTGGTTTTCTGTCATATTTTTATACTGTTGATTTATGCTTCTTATTATTCAGGAAATGCATGCTGTCACAGTGCCCTGTTGCTCTGTTTAAGTAGCAATGATTTAATGACCGTCAGGTAAGCTTGTCAGAGATTGCAAGATGCAAGTAAGCTTTAATAAGCATACTGTTAAAGAATTACCAGCATTGAAAGCCTTTTTGTTGTTGCCATGCCGAGAATATTTACATAATTGATAATGTATAAGCCTTGGGTATTGAAATGCATATGACAGTATTTGTAATAAAATGACAGGATTACAGTATTTTCAGAAGCTCATTACATTTGTTGGAGACTTGCAGTCATCTTTTGTTGGAGACGTGCAGTCATCTTTGCAGGCTTACCCATAAACTAAACAGAATGCCAATCTATCATGTGTGGTCCATAACTTGTGCAGGAATCCCTTAAGCAATTTATCTTGAGCTTATTTCTTGTTTGCTGTTCATTTTTTACTTTGATCATGTCTTCCCCATGAAACAAGTAGATAGTTGTATCAGGCAGCAGGTCTTTTTTGGATAAGAAACATTTTTACAAGTGGGGGTATCACAGAGATTGCTACTTTCAGCATGTTACTTGGTAATTTTATAAAGCTGAATATAAATTTATAATTAGAACTGCAGTGCAAGGAGTAGTGGTTGAGTACTGCTTGTTTTTTTATACTTGATTTTGACTGGCATTCCAGTAATGTATTTAAAAAGTAATTTATTTTTCATGCCTCACAACCAGTTTCCATCTAGATATTAAGTAAGTTGTCATGTAGCCAATGCATTGAAATATTTTTTTCTTCTACACTTCATTTTGTCTTGATTGAACTCTCATAATGACTGTTTGGCACCCAGGGCAGCGTATTTAATTAAAGTTCCAGTTGTTGTGGTTTTGAACATAGCTCCACCCCTTTCTAGTTGGCCACACCCCTTTCCATTGGCCCCAACCATTCAGCTGTCTCCTGCAGCCCTCCTGTAATTTGAAGTCACCAGCCGCCACTGTCCTTAAGTCTTGTTGAGTACCTTCATGAGGTGGACCCTAGATTTACAAAATCTCAGCAAGATGACACTGATACATACACTGTATTTTATACAGCATATATCATGGACAAAAGTAGGTAAAAAAATAAAATCTAACCCTGATAACACCACAGCAGGATAGAATAATGAATCTCCAAATTAAGGGGAAACCAGTAGGAAACAGTAGAAACATCTGCTCAATTACCATATGAAGATGTGAAACCAGTATAAAATTGCAGTTGGAGTTGCACAGCAAGAGAAGGAACAGGAAATTGTGGCAACTCTGATGCAGTCAATGTTATGGAGTGATAGGTTAGTGAGTTTCCATGTGAAAGAAGAATAGATGGCACAGGATGTAACTGAAGAGAATATGGCACAGGAAGATGCTCTGGAAATTTTTGCAGAATGCCCACAGGAAGAATGTACCATGAGTTTAGAAGAAGATGGGATGCATAGACTGTAGAAAGTCAATAAGACCCAAAATGTTAGAAGTCTGATAAAACAAATAAACATGGTAATCAGGACTGTTCATAGAAATTTGTACAATATAAAAGAAGTAAATAGGCTATATCCATGTGCAGCTAAATTAATAACAGATAAAGTCTAACAATAACATAGGGCAGTAAGGGAAAGGAAGGGGAGAAATCAAATGCCATCATGGAAGTATCAAATAGAGAAAACTATAAAGTAATTAAGACAAGAAGTGGCACTATTAGAAGATTACAGAAGAGGGAACAGGTCAACAAAAATACTTATAAATATAGACATAATAAAGGCAGCATTTAGTATTAGAACAGATCAGGATCTATCATACACTACTGCAAATAATAAAGTAAGGATATCAGCATAGGCAGAAACACTTAGAAGACATATAGATAAATATGAAGGAAAAATACAAAAAAATTATTGACCCCCCAAAAAAAAAGTTTTATAGAGTATTGGGAAACAAGGCAAAAGGAATTGAAACACCACTAAAAAATAGACATATATGAGAAATATCTATGAAGAGCCTGTGCAACATGATAAAGATGGTAAATGGATAGAAGAAGTAAAAGAAAGAATGCGAAGTTCAAATGTACAGGATATGAAACAGGATGAAGTAACAGCCAGAGAAATTGAAACAAAATTTAAAAAAAAAAGCTCCCAACTGAAAAAAACCCATGCCCAGATGTAGTATCAAACTTCTGGCTAAAAATGTTCACATCTTTAAATGAAGATTTAGCCATGAGTGGAACTATTTATATGATCATCCCAAACAGTCACCAACCTGGTTAACAACAGGAAAAGCAATACTCCTCCTTAATAGCGAACCTGCAAGCTATCCTAAAAACTATAGACCAATAACTTGCCTTCTGACAATGTATAAACTATGTACTGGAACTGATGCCAATAGAGTTTATAGCCATTGAGAAGAAAACTCAATCATTGCAGTAAAATAAAAGTAAAAAAAAAAGTTATATTGGTACAATAATTTGTTTTTATATAAACTCATAATGGAGAGTTGCAAAAAGTGGAAGAACCTAAGTATGGAATGGATAGACTACAAAAAAAAATATTGACAGTATTCCACATTTATGGATAAAAGAGTGCTTGCAAATGTATAAGATACACCCTATGCTAAACAATTACATTACAACAACCAAGAAACAGTGGCAAACCCTTTTAAAGTTTAACCATGATAAAGAACAAATTATTATTTCAGGGATAAAAATTCAAGGGGGGAAATTCCAGGGTGACTTTTTGTCACCACTCACCTTTTGTCTTGCCCTTATCCCATTAAGCTGTCTACTTAACAGATTAGGTCATGGCTATAATAAGTGTAAAGACTTCTCATATTCTTTTTGTAGGTGATTTAAAACTGTATAAGTTATCATATGAGGAACTGAAAGCACAATTGTAAGTTGTCAAAACTTTCTCAGATGGTGGAGTTCAAGATGGCTGCTGTTCTGTGAGCACTGCTAGCACCTAGCTCTCTGAAATATCCTGGATTAAAATAAACCCAGAAGGCATCACGGAATAAGAAATGCAGAAATGAGACTGAACATCTATTCCAGATAACAAAGAGCAATCAAAGGAAGAAAAATAGCAACAGATTTAAAAACAACAGTATTATCTAAGATCATAGAAACAAATGAAGCCATGTGGTACTGAGGCTCTACACTCATATACAAAGTCTGAACAAGTACCAAGCAGCAGGATGTCAAAAGAAGAAAATAATATGGACACTGTAACAACTAAGACCAAATTCTTGGTACTAGCCTCACCAGATAAAGATACAACTCCAAAAAGACTAAGGACAAATAAACTATCAGACAATATTAAATCTACAGGCAAAACCAAGGCAGACCAGCCAGCTAACCTGGAAGACATTAAACCTGCTTTACTACCTATTCAGCAAGCAATACAGGAACTATCTTTACAATTTCAAACAGTTGGTGATTCATTTAACCAAATACTAACTAGAATGGAAAAATCTGAGGCAGAAATACTAGAAAATGAAATAAAAATAGACTCTATTGCTCAAAGAACTGATTCCCATGACAAAGATCTGCAAAGTCTACAAACAAAAATAACATACCTTGAGGCAAGGTCATGAAGAAACAACATTATCATCAGAGGAATCCCTGAAACTGTGTCACATAATAATCTAATACCAACTATCAAATTCATAATAAAATCTCTGCTGGATGACCATGAAGAAACACAACAAGTGATAATAGAGAGAGCCCACAGTGCTCTGAGAGAAACACAATCACCACTGAGACCAAGACCTGTCTATATTAAACTATTAAACTACCAAGATGTAAATAAAATCCTATTTGAAGCCAAGAAGAAAGGTACACTCACCTAAAATAATAACAAAATTTACCTTTGCTCAGGACCTTCCCATACAGATAAGGCAAGCAAGGCAACTTCTGTCTCCATATTGCAGGTTTCTGACAGACAAGAAAATCAAATTCCAGATGAAATATCCAAATCAACTAATTTTCAATGTCAAAGATGTTAAATACATCCACTACAAACTGAAAACTACCTGAAATGAAGATGAAGCAAGTCTAATAAATTAATCTTGCCATAACCACCCATAAATCGATCTAAACCAGCTTATAAGGTAAACCAGACTGAAAGATGATCAGAAACCTGCAAAGCAAGAATCTGAAGAATAAGGTATGGTTTTACCAAAACAACCAATAAGACTTTGAGTCTCTTAATAAGACTTATCATAAACAATCCAAACTTTATTACCACATGAGAGACTGTCAGAACCATCCTATTTTAAGGATGTATGACAGAAATAATGATATTTAACTTGAATAAAGATAAGTAAAGTATAAAAGCAATTTAGAAAAGGAAAATACAAGATCACACAAATATAAACTATCTGACTGCAGAAAACATAAACATAATCTAAATATGTAGGCTTTGGCATATTATATACCTGGCTAAGCCTGAAAACATTTTTTTTCTCTCTTCCCCTCATTTCCCTACTTTTAATTATAGGTGCCAATAGCAATTTTTTCCTTGAAATCTGCTACAGATTGGCACATAAATCTGTATAGGCACCGACGTAGGGGAGAAAAACTGTTAAAAGGAGAGGGGAAGGAAAGAGAAGAATAAGGAAAAGGAAAATGTAAACAAGACAAGTCTGCCTTAAAATCCATGCTACATTGTTGTAAATCTTGATATAGTTAATGAGGATTTGATTACTAACATGTTGTTTAAAAATGCATTATTAGAAGGAATAAGTCATATGTTAAAAAGCTAAGTTCTGTGCTTTAACCATAATGCTATAATTGTATAATAGTTTAAAGAAAGAGACTAGGGATATTTCACAGCAGTGTTTTTTTTAGGAACTAGTTTGTTAAGCTTTGTCCACATTGTATATAGTAATGTAAGGGGGCTACCATGCTTTCAACCTACACACAAAGAGAAAACACAACCAAAGATCAGAGGGAAACTAAAAGTATACGCTAAATTCTCACTTTATTCCCCCGATTATTCCTGGTCCAGTGGTACAGTGGGTATGCACAGGGTAGGGATGGGAATAGTTAGATGCTTTCCAAAAACAGATTTCAGCATCACATACAAAGACCATAAAACCAAATTAACATACAAGTCATGTCAAACAAACATACTTAAGAAATAAATGTGGGAACTAGAGACCTGGAATGTTAAAGGACTCCAAAATAAAGAAAAAA
Organism: Protopterus annectens; assembly: GCF_019279795.1. NCBI lineage: Eukaryota > Metazoa > Chordata > Ceratodontiformes > Protopteridae > Protopterus > Protopterus annectens. The sequence continues at coordinate 1,918,649,747 of NC_056733.1, read as the reverse complement.
GAAAACGATTTTTGCATCTTACCCTGAAAACCAAAGCCAATCTTATATTAATACAAGAAACACACTTAACTACAGAACAATGGAAAGAAATTGGGGGAAAAATGGATAAGACACATTATAGCAACAGGGGATAAAACAAACAGTGCTGGTGTTGCCATAACAATTACAAATCAATTTGAGGACAAGATACTTGAGACTAAGGCTGACAAAGAGGGAAGATGGTGCTATGTAACATTTACCAAACCAGGAGTACCAAAACCTATAATGGTGCTTAATCTATATGCACCCTGTAGCAACCAACATCACTTTTTTATGTCACTTTACCCAATTCTAAACCAACTTAAGGATCACTACCTAATAAAAACCCGGAAAAAGACAAATCTAACCCGATTAAAATACATAATAAACAAGCCACAATAGCTCTAAATGAACTTAAACAAAACTTTAAACTATATGACCCTTTTAAATATGAGAATAATGAGAATAAACCTGGGAAATTCACATTCTACTTGCAGTGCCAATAAATGTGGTCAAGAATAGACTTATTTTTAATCTCAGACATACTCATTAACATGGATCCAACAACAGTTATGCACACTAGATTTTTCTTGGATCATTCCAAAGTCACATTGTTTATCAACTGGGACAAAAAATTGTACTTGGCTAATAGAGGTCATAACTAGTCATTGAATCCTAACCTGCTCATCAAAACAGATGTAATAAAAGAAGTTGAAGAAATATTAAAGGCATCCCTTGCAAATATCTCCAGATCCCAAGTCCCAATAGACATGGAATGGATTGCAACCAAATCACAAATCAGGGAAATATTCATTATAAAAGCAGCATATTATAAAAAATACAACTAAAAGAGGAGGTTACATTGAAGGGGAAAAATAGAACAACTGGAAAGAGAACTACTAAATAGCCCTAATAGCCAAACTGAAGTTGATCTCCTAAAACTACAAAGAGACCTCTGTATGTTAGAAACCAGAAATCTGTCATTTTATGAGATAAGAATATTAGCTAATTATGCACAGGAAGCCCAAATACCATTCACAGCTTTGGCCAGAATCATCTCTCAACACAAAACCACATCAAATATATGGGAAATAAATTACAGGGACAAAAACTACAAAAGAAATGAAAAAATTATCAAAGTATTCAAACAAATATATTCTCAAATCTATGGAGAACAAACATTACAAACTTCTAAGGAAGATGGAGAGTGTTTTCTTCAAAATCTAAAATTTCCTAAATTAGATTTAGATCAACAAAAAAAACTAACGGAACCTATTTCCATCAATGAGATAAGCACAACAATTAAACACTTAAAATCACTTAAGGCCCCAGGACCGGATGGACTTACTTCAGAATTTTATAAAATGTTCACCCCCACTAATTGTTAAACTATTATATTATGTGCTGAACTATATAATAAATAACAACATAAATGATATTCACTTCAATGCCTCCAAAACTATTTTCATACTAAAAGAACATACAGACCCCAAAAACTCAGATAGTTATAGACCGATTTCCCTTTTAAATATGGATACAAAGATCCTGACCTCAGTACTTGCAAATAGATTAAAAAACCTGATAGAGAAAATCATTTCTCCAGAGCAATCTGGGTCCACACTACAAAGACAGACCAGCGACAACACTCTAACATTGGATGCATTAATATCCTTTTCAAATCAGAGGAATAGTAATATCTATGCAATGGTAGTAGATGCCCACAAAGCATTTGACAGGGTCAGCCTAGAATTTTTACTTCAAACTTTACCTTATTTTGACATACCTATCAATTTCATTCAGATCATCCAAATTCTCTATAGCGGTCGATACACATCCATATATATAAATAAAACATGGTCAAATAGAATTATGATAAAAAATGGAACAAGACTAGGATATCCATTATAGACCTTTCTATTCAACCTATACCTAGAACCCCTGTTTCTTTATATTAAACAAAACACATACCAAAGCCCTCCCTCAACACATAATTTCAAAGTATATCTCACCGCCTTCCCAGATTATCTGAACATATAGTTCACTACACCAAACTCAGACATAACCAAAATAATAACTGCAATTGCATAATTTTCAATCATGTCTAACTACAAATTAAACCTCAGTAAAACTAATATCTTCCCCTTAAGGCCGCCCAAACTTATTTCATTAATACCACTATTAGATACAATAAAAATTAAAGAGGAAACCAAATATCTGGGAATTACTTTCTACCAGAGCAACAAGGAATTCTACCAGCATAGCATAACTCTTAAATAGCAAAGCATAATGCAAGACTGTAAAAGGTGGAATAACCTTAAGCTACCATTTCTGGCCAAAGTATCAATAATCAAAATGAACATTCTACCTAGACTAACATATATATTCATGACATCACAGATAACTATACATAATACAATGTTCAAAAAATTCATACCTTCCTAGCAAAATTCATATGGGAACCCCAAAAAAACAGAATCTCATATCAGAAACTAACACTTCCCAAGATCAAAGGGGGGACTGATCTGCCAGATTTTAAAATGTATTACTCGATTATCAACACTAACAGAATATTGAGAATAGCAGAACATAACCCAACAATGAAAACTCGGTCACCTCCTTGGGTGACAATATTCTATAGGTACATTAAAGCACTAGGCATCAATCCCAAAGTGCTTCCTTTTTTAAACAAAAAAAAGATATTTACAAACCAACAACATTATAGGTCCCTTAAAACATTCTATAAATATAACACAAACACTTTTTCATTCCTTAAACCTTGGGAAAGCTATGGTACACTACAACCCCTCCATAAAAATCCAAATCTAAAAATAAATAACAAGATGCTAGACCTTGACTCCTTTCCTCGATTAAAGGACAAAATAATCCAAGATATCTACCCATACCTTAACTGTACAATCCAAGAAATGAGAAGTAACCTAAATCTACCTAAATCATATATAATAATTCTAAGACAAATCAAAGAGTTGTATTCCAGCTACCTCCAAAGCTTTACTATACTTAATAGTGATATGGAAAACTGTACTCTGCTTTGGAAGACTATTCTTACAAAAAGGAAAACAATATCTAACTCATATAAAATGATAGGCAAAATCAAATTTCAGAAGGACCTCCTTTTCTCTAACTATTGGAGAAAATTAAAACCATCCATAGACAACCAGCAAATAAGTCATGCAATCAATCTAAAACTGAAAAGTATACCCCTTAAACAACTGCCATACACACAGCTCATGATAAATAATAATGTATATTTCACACCCGCAAAACTCCACAAATTCAAAGCATCCAAATCAACATACTGTCCACACTGTAAAGACCAGGTAGCAGAACTAATGCATATATTTTGGAGTTGCAAATATATGTACAAACTCCGGAATTCCCTCAAGATACAACTGCAAACATCAACTCTAACATGGGAATTTACCCTTCTACATATTGTCCCATCTAACATATCAGGAAAACAAGCAAATATGCTTATAATAATTTTCTTACTAATGAAGCTATACATAGCTCTCAAATGGTTAGACCCTACAAATATCTCTTGGGAGGGATTCAAACAAATAGCTATAAAATATCTTTTAGCTCATAAAATAGTAATGGATAAAAGAAACAAAAATACGAAAGCCCGAGATATTTGAGAACAAACATTTAACATCATATTAGCATAAAACATCATGCATACTATATAGTAACAAGGTACAAAGGAACATAGAAATATGCATACGACCACACATCCAAGCTACAGACTTGAAATCCTTTTTGTATGTGTTGTTTTTATAACAACTGAATTGACTGAGAAAGCATCTATGTATATAGTGTAAATAGATATGTTCTATGACCTACATGTTACTATATTGACTACAATGTATAACACTCACCTACGGTCATGCTGTAAGAATTAGATGAATACCCAGAACAGCCAATAAATAATTATTCAATAATAAATTTTTATTTTTTATAATATTATGACTTGTTATGCTAACATATACATTTTACTTAAATTATTAGTTATTGAAATTTTATGGATCATATTTTAGGAAGTATATATATTTCACATATTGTCATTAGTTTATAAACTCAGCAAGATTAGAAATTGCATTTATTCGTCAGTATAAAGCACAAGGCACTTTAAATGACCATAAACTTTTTAATTATATTCTTAATTGCTTGTTAATCCATCAAGGAAATGGATTGGATGCTTGGGCTTATTTAAACCAATGCAAATAAATGTGGAATTGTTCTGAGGAAGTCTGCCAGTGTGTAGATGAAAACGCTAAACCATCATATTTTTATTGAATAAAGTGGATTTTATACATATATCCAGTGCCTGTGCTCTTTCATGCTGCTACCAAGAACAGTTTTGGTTGCTTATTTATTCATTTACATGCTGTAAGAATGGAAATGATTGTGATTTATATAAATGAAAAATGAAAATAAAAATTATTGAAAAAAAACTTGCTCAGATGATATAAGAATGTCATTTGGTCTTGAGAAATGTACAAAAGAAATCTTTCAAGCAGGAAAGCTGCACCACCTAGAAAATATCAGTCTGGGACAGGAATGTGATATACATTAACTTGAACAGGAGAGAGTGTATAAATATTTGGGAATTGATGAAGGACTGGCAATAAAAAATGAACAAATGTGAATTAAACTTGGTAAGGAATATTTTAGAAGTCTAAAATTAATACTGAACGCAGCCCTGACATCTAGGAATAAAGTCCTAATAAAGAAATAGAAGCTGAAGTTATGGATTACCTGTGAAAGATTTAGTGTAGAATATCTAACTCTGGTAACATCACATCATGATAGAACAATAAGTCCCCAAATTAAGGATAGATCAGTGGAGCAGGAAGCATTTGTTCAGTTGCCATATGAAGATACATTGGAGTCTTCAATAGAAAACCAGTACAAAAGCTTTATTGGAGTTACACAACAAGGGAAGGAACAGGAAACAGTATCAACTCTAATGCAGTCAATGTTTGGGAGTAATAGACCAGTGAACTACCGCATGAAAGAGCAATGGGTGAAACAGAATGAAGCTGAAGAGAATATATCCCAGGAAGATGTTTGGGAACTTTTTGTAGAATGATCTCAGGAAACAAAGAACAAACAATGTGCCCTTAGCGTAAAAGAAAATGATTTAAGGGAAGAATTGCTTGATTTGATACAGATGGATAGAGATATTAAGATCCATGAAAGAAATAGATTACGGAAAGTCAATGTGACCCAAAACATTTGCTAAAACAAACAGACACAGTAATCAAGACTGTTCACAGAGACTCATGCAATATAACAGACGTATATAGGATATATTATTGTGCAACTAATTAATAACAGATAAAGTCTTACCACAAAACCACAGACCAGTAATGGAAAGGAAATAAGAAATCAAATGCCATCATAGAAGAATTGAATACAGAAAACTATAAAGCAGTTAAGACAAGAGGTTTTGCAGTTCAAAGAGTACAGAAGTGGAACAGATGAACAAAAATACTTAGACATCATAAAAGCAACAGACAGTGTCAGAGCAGAGCAGGATCTATTGTCCAGGTCCCAAAAGGTACTAGATCAGTTGTACAGGAAAACAAGAAAAATGCTTCATGTTTATCAAACAGTTTATAAAACAGCACCAAACCAAAAAAAAAAAAAAAAATATATATATATATCCAAAGTGAAATAACTTGACCGAAAAGAAATAAATGTTGAAAAGACTCCAGTTGCAACTAAACAGCTTCAAGAATTTATTAAAATATAAAAAGACAGTAAATTAATGTGAGCACGTTCATCTCACCACAGACTTCATCAGACAAATAATGCCTTCCATGTCACTTCCTTAAATACCCTCCTTAATTAACTTCTTGCAGTACATGTCATATAAAATAGCCTTTCACATTATAAATATACTGTTAATAAAAAACTGTTTACCAAGCTTGTGTCATAACCTTTTCCACAAATTTAAAATATTAAAATAATAAATGAATTTTTTATTTATGCATATAGTACCAAATTACAGAATCAAAACACATTATTTAAGTCTCCATTCCAAAAAAAGTCATTGTGCAATATGCCCTTAAAAGTACCTTTTCAAAATTCCTGGACTTATATGTGAGGTATTTGGATGACATCTTTATTTTGTGGGATGGTGACCCTGAGGGAATACCTAGATTCCTGGAGTACCTTAATGGTTGCACCACATATTTTGAATTTACACACGAATGGAACAAGGGCAGAATTAACTAGCTGGATGTAACTGTGCCACACATCATTGGAGGATTTAAATATAACATCCATAGGAAGGATACTTGGTGTTACAGCTATTTGAACTATGATAGTTGTCACCCCCAGTTTCAAAAAAGAAACCTAGTGAAGGGTCAGGCTATTAGGATAGCTAGGATGACATCTGACCGGAATGAACTGGGGACAGAATTAAATAAGCTTAAAGAAATGTTCACTAACAGGGGCTACCCTAGTGAACTGGTCACCAAAATTTTGGAGGACGTTCTCAAAGGATGGGGTACTAAATACACCCCCCATTTTGGGGGTGGAGCTTGATACAGAAAACACTCGGGATTCAGGAAAAAGAGTTTGATAAAGCATTTATTACAGAGTTTAACCATTTTACCAAACCTTTGAGTGATATATTACAAGCTAATTGGACCATTTTTAAAATCAGTAAAAATCTAAGTGAAATAGTGGTCAACAAGCTGAGGTTCACCTACAGGCTAGAAAAGAATGTTAAGGAATGCCTTGAGGGTGAGCGACTCAAAAATTGGGAAGTGAGAAGGGAGACAACACCTTGTGGAGTATGTAACTTGTGTTCCTACATCATTGGTACACAAAATCTAACCTTAGAAAATGGACTGCAGAGTAAAATCTATTTCAAAAAAAGGTAATTGTGCAACTTCCAAACTGGTATATTTAGTAAAATGTATGGGCTGCTCAAGCTTTTACATAGGCAAAACTGAGAGGGTGCTCAAAAATAGAATTTATGAGCACCTTTATGACATAAGAACAAGAAAAGAAACTAGTGCCTTATATAAATACTCGTGAGTGTGTCAAATTTGGGGGCTTCAAGTTTGGTATCTTGAAGGTAGTAAAAAAGAACCCAAGAGGAGGTGATTGGAAATTAACATTAATAAAAAAGGAGTTGACATGGCAACTTTGGTTAAAAGCCACCTTCCCCCATGGTCTGAATGAATGTGTATCTGTTAAACCCATTTAAAGGGAAAGGACAGCTATTATAGGATGAATGGAGACTTAAATAATATGTTTTTGTTCTGTAATTTGGTACTATATGCATAAATGAAAAATTCATTCATTATTTTAACTTTTAAAATTTATGGAAAAGGTTATGACACAAAGTCTCGGTGGCTTTTCATATCTTAATAAATTCTTGAAGCTGTTTAGTTGTGACTGAATCCTTTCAACATTTATTTCTTTTCAGTCAAAATATTTTATAAAAATCAGTGATTATACATTTCTCATTATGAAGGAGCTATGGGGCTCCTCAAAACTGATTACATGTATAGATCTGCAATTGTAGGATTGCAGACATATCTGCTGACCTCACAAGGTCCAAACATAGTAAAACATGAGGACTACAAATCTAAGATGACTTCCCAGCTTAGTCTAGCAGAAGCATATCAGTGTCAAGTGAGAATGGAAACCACTCCAAAGGTAGACAATAATTAGGCAGTAAATAAATGTGCCAAAAAAAATAAAGAATATAAGGTGATCAGATGAAAAGGCAAGAAGTGTGGACAATGGATAAATATAGTTGCAAGTACAGAAAACTCTTGGGACAACCACATGTCAATCAGGATCTGATGCAGGAATGGTTAAGGAGAGGTTAATTTAAACCAAAAGATGAAAGGTTAGTTTTGGTGGCCCAAGATAGTGGATTACATACACATTGGTTTACACAGTCCATTGAACATGTCGGAGAAATAGACAAATGCAGGTTTTGTAAAACAGAATTTGAAATATTCACACATCTTCTTGCTGGCTGTGATACACTAATGGCAGAAGGCCTGTATACTGAAAAGCATGATAATGTGGCAGGACTGTTGCACAGGGGATTGTGCATGCATTACAATATTGATGTAGCTGAGAATTATTGGAAACAGCCATAAAGCATTATATAAAATTATAACGTTTATAGCACATGTGATCACCCATTACCAACAGTTCAAAAATAGATGCAAGAAAACCAGATACAGTAGTCCATGAAAAGAAGACAAAAGTAGTATTGATTATTGAAATTACTACACCCACTGATTATAATGTGTTACATACATTGAGATACAAAGTCATAAATACAAGGATCTGCATGCAGAAATTAGAGCAGTGAGGAAGAAAGATCCTCAGATAATTTCAATTGGAGTAGGAGCAAGGGCTCTCATAAAAGCAAATTTAAAGTTGTATACAGATATGCTACTAATACATGTAACTTCATATGAATTGCAGAAGGAGTCATTCCTACGCACATTGCTGGTACTGCAAAGAGCACTTTTGTCTAACAGCAAAGATTGGAACAATACTAATTTCATGAACTTTAATAATATTTTGACTTAGGAATGGGGTCTATTCCCATAATGGTATTAGAAATACAAAAGACTTGAAGAAATTAAACCAAACAGATTTACACCACTGCCCATTTTATAATCTATCAAACAGGTAAAGTGTGTCAATATTCACAATGGAGTGTAATAAAGCATTGTAGGAATGTACAAGAAGCAAACCTCCATATACATACAAAGCTGTTTACCGCCAAGCACTACAGCACAATCAGCTTCAATGGATGAAAAGAGAGATACCAAGCTGGTTCATTACCCTGAGAAGAAATTCATAAGTCAAATGGTAAAAGATACATATACAGCTATCAGCAGTCAGTTTCAAGAAGGACAAGGCATTTTCTCAAGTTAAATTGTCTTTTGGTTAAAAGCTTTAAAATTATTAATTAAATGAAAGAACACGCCAACAGCCATGCATTAATGTGTAGCAAATTTTAAACAAGAAGTTAAATAAAGAAGGGACAGGATACATTACAAATGCAATAATCAGTTTGTACAACACAACAAGATGAACAAAAGGTGGCCTACAGAAAGATGCCAAAATGCTTTAATGCTATTCTGTCATTATTTGAGAAAAATAGTATTACATTCTATAAGGACACATATAGCCTTAATATAAACTGATACATAAATACTAGCAGTTGAAATGGACTAGCAATAATTAGTATTTGTGAGACAGCTAAAATGTGATCTGCACTTTGATACAGAATGAATTATTAATATCCAATACTAAACAAGGCAGTTCAAAATTAACTGAATATTCCTCTGAAAAAATTCCAGACAGAAAATTGCTCAGTTTGTGTCTTAATTTCATTGTGTCACTCCTGCAGTATCTTGAGTCTGTAATCTTTCCATGTCAAGTCCTTAATACACACAATATAGCCACCCTTTCTTGAACCATTAAGAGTTTAACATATAGCTGCCAGGATTTTTGAAAAGACTGAAAAAAGAAACAGTCCCCAGGATTTACTAATCTTCCGTGTAAGACTAGATTAGTCTTACACAGAAACACCAGTCTAAGAGTATGATGGCAGCACTCCATACATACATATTAATGAGGGCGCACTGCCTCAACTCTATAGCTTACATGGAGCATGGACGAGAGTAGGGGGTGTGTCGGACTGCCGAGCAGTCCAAAAATCCACGCCCCTGCACTGACAAAACCCAAGAAATGTTGAGTTACATGAGAGAGTCTGCTCACATGTGTACATTGTAACACTACACTCCCCCATATGTTAAACCTTGTACAAATTTAAAAATTAAAATAAATAAATTTTTTTTTGTTTTATTTCCGATATAGCTGCCTATATTTGCGTGTGTTTGCGTGGGATTGCCCATTGTTTAGCTACAGTTAGCAGTTTAGACACTGAAGAGGATAATAAGAAAAATATATGCGAATTAAGCAAAATAGTGATAGCGTAGTGGTTAGTGCCTTCAGACAAAAAGGAGGCATTCCCAGTTCAAGTCCCACTACTGCACGTTCCATTTTCTGTTGGAAATCTGTATACAAAAATATTTCCTGACATTTATCATGTATAAGTTTTGTAAAAAGCATTCAAATGTTATATGTAGTAGTGAACAAATTATATATATATATATATATATATATATATATATATATATATATATATATATATATATATATATATATATATATGAAGGTGAAATGGTTATGCATTCTGAGGCATGAGTAACTTATTTTAAGCAATATAAAGCACTGCTAAGCACAGGTTAGCAGTATTTAGCATATTTAAAATATTTTGCATCTTCAGTTCATATTTAAAACCAATTGCTCGTCGTTGAGCACCACATTAACAAGCACAATGTATTTGCACGTAGCTGAGCACCATGCTAACCAGCACAAATACAACATATTTGCGCGTAGCTGTGCAACGTGCTAACCAGTGCAATGTCGGGCAACGTTGGGCAATGTCGAGCAACATCGGGCAACATCCAGCAATGTTGGGCTAAGTCGAGCAAAGTCGGCTAAACATGGCCACATCTCCTTTACTGTACCTTAACCATTCAGTTCTGGCCAGTAGGAAAATAAAAAGCAGTGACAAGGCTTGAACTCAGGATACTGTGCACTATAATCACAGTACATAACCACTAAGCCATGACAGCATTTCATAACCATGCACTTTCAACAGCCACATATCTATCAAAGGAATATTAAACATTGCCAACATCAGCTACGCAGGTGTGCCTACAGCTGAGTTTTTTCAAAACTGGCCAATCACAAATAAGTGCGGGAAATGAGGCATATTTAAGCTCCACAGGTGGGAATACTTGCCATAAATGGTTGTAGCTCCCTTCTGCAGTCAGCATGGCTGGTGTTAGTGAAGGCATTCGATTTTGAGTGCAACGCTGGGGCATTGAGGAGACCAAAGTAATGGTTTGGCTCCTTGTCCACAATCATGAGAAAAGACTCCTGCGGGGCCAGTACCAGGGCACCCAATATAAAATGGAGGCCTGGAACAGTCTTGCTCGTGATCTCACCAGTACCACTGGCATTCCTTGGACTGGTGAGCAGGTCAGGCACCATTATTCTGACCTGAAGTGATGTAAGGAGGATCTACTGGACCAGTGGATCCAGGAGTCCTGTGCGATGCCTAATGCCCCAGTACTGAGTAAGTAGCCATTGTATTAAGTAGTTAAGAATTGCTATCCTTGTCTATACTATGGATAGGTATGTCTCAATATCACTGCATTTACTTCACAGCTGCAGGTGTCCGGGCTATGAATCAGCAAGCCCATGAAGATAGGTTGCAAAGGCTGTGTCATTAGGCAGGTTAGTAATTATTCTGCATGTACTTTATATAAAATAAATGAGAGAGCCTTCAAAAAGTGTTTTAACCCAATAAATAAAGGTGTAATAATCCTTTAATAAATGTATAATTCCTGGAGTGCGTCTGTGTCATTTTCTTTGATATGTTGTTGTACTGTTGCATTTTACAAATAGTACTGTTGTATTAAGCAGTGTTAACCCACACTTGGGTAGGCCCATATAACGTGGATGAAGGGAGTGCCAGTAGCTTTTATGCATATTTACAGCCCTCAACTGTTGGTTCATGCCCAGCATGTACAGGTTAATCTGGCACATGAGTAGCTTGGTATTGTGTTCCCCAGAAATGTCAGTGTGCTGCCAGAAATGTAGGGAGCTGTTAACATATAACTGATACTTTCACCTGAACATATCTAGATAATTATATGAAAGTAGAGCTGTCAGTGTACCATCTTAGCAGTAGTGTGTGTGAGCAACTCTCAAAATATGTAGCAGTAACATCTACATCTTGGACAGTTTGTATGTAAGATATATCTCATGTATATAATTATCTAGCAAAATCCAATTGCACAATATAAGGACATTGGGTAGTGTAATAATACATGTAAGGGACATATAACTGCAGTTAATAGGAGTTTAGTGAAAACTAGAAGGATATATAAGTTGTTAATTGAATTATCCTTTTCCACCCTACTGTATGTGCATAAAAAATGCAATTCCACACCTCAATCAGTATGTCTAATCTGGAAACATTTGTTGAGACATATGTCATATTGGTTTATAAATATTTGCATTTAGTTTTATGCATGTGCCCTGTTAAAATACCAAAATATTGGTGGCCTGTTGCCATCAATTCAACCTGCATGCTGTTGTAATGTCCACTATTGTTCTATATATGCATGTGTTATGCTTGCTTTTCAACTGTTGTAAATCTGGTATGTTGGGTTAATGGGAATACTTCTGCATGCTGTTATAACTAATTGGGAATGCTGTTGGCCGTTACTAACCCATATCTTTATTAAACCCTACAAGACATAGTTCGTATGGGAAGGCCGGTCCCAGTGGACCCACCTGTCCCTCCTCAGCTGGCCATGGCACCTGGGACCTTTGGCCCTGTGCCACCTTCTGGTGGAAGCACTGCAGTGTATGGAGCTCAGCCCCCCCGTGCAAGCGTGGGAGGAGGAGGGCCACCTATCACCCTTCGAACGGTCCGGGCTGTGGTGTGTAGAGAGATTGAATGTTCTGTTGCAGAACCTCTATGCCAGCTTGAGGCACAAGTGGTGCAACTCCCAGGTCAGCCTGCCTCTCCTACACAGCCCCCAGCACAGCCACCCTCTGGGCTGTGAAGGTGCAGTAGTGACTGCCCATGGGTGGGGACCTCAGTCCCACTGTTTCTATCTGTGGGCACATGGGCTTGCGATTTCCAAACATCCCTCCCCATCAAAGGTGTTCACCCACCACATGTGTCATATACATGTATGCATCTTGTTTGTCTTGTCTGTTTACCTCCCCAACCTACCTACCCAAATATACCTACTTCCCCTACCCCACATTCCACTCTCACCTGAAAAAAAAGGGGCAATCTACTCCCCAAAAAAAAAAATTACGCCCCATACATAGCTGCCCATTTTGTACACATGTCCACTGGACACATAAGATGTAATTTAATTGGCATTACAACATACTTTGTTGTCCTCACACCTCTCTCAGGGGTTGAAGGTTTCATATCTACCTCCAAATTTATTCCATATGCACAGCTGTTGCTGTTAAAGAAATGGGCGGCTATGGACCTTCCCTACACCTGTCCTGCACATCCCGAGCTACTTTCCATACTGTCTTTCCCTCTTTTTTCCCCTTTTTCACCACTTTCCTATCTCCCCATTTTTCTTTTCTTTCAAAGAAATGAGCAAGGGGGTTAGCAGGAGTAAGCACTATTAAGCAGTAGATAGCGGGTTTGCGTGTGTGCGCTTGTTTGTGCTTAGCTAAGCATTGCTAAGCATCATGTAAACCTGTGCAAACCCGCTTACAACTGCTTAAAAGTGCTTTAGTCACTCTGTATGTGAGGGCCCTTGTACTGCTCAGGAGTAAAACACCTCTGTCAGTCTCGAACCCCGGACCTTGCACACACTATACAACATGAAGTACTTCTAAGCCACATTAGATATACAACAAGTTGGTGCTGAAATACATATATCATGCATCAGAATGAGTAAATATAAAGAAAAATAGGCATGCCATACCACACAACTTGTTCTGTGGATCTTTACCAACAGTTGTTGTGGGATTACATTATGTGACTGTGATAAGAGAAGCAGCCATTCTAGCAAGGAATAATGTTACAACATTAATAATAATAATAAGGAATAATGTTGTCTACTGATGTACTATGTTCTTCATCTGTAAATATGTTGTAAGTAATTTCTATGTTAAATTGTTAATCGCTATGTAATCCAATGTAACTACTGTCTGTTTATTTTACTGTGGAGCTTTTCTCCCCGGGCCTCCGCTGAAAATGGACCCACGTCCAGTCGGACACTCCCGGACAACAAATTTAAATAAATAAATAAATAAATAAACATCACTTTACAACCCCACACATTATCACAGCAGGACAAACACTGGCATATCTGTTTAGGGCAGAGGCCATACCTCCCAAATGTCCCTAATTTTCAGGGATGTTCCTGATTTTGACACAAGTTTTAGCTCTGTCCCTCTGAATCCCTCCTAAAACTACTGACTTTGGCCAGAAAGGTAGTGAATTACACTTAATGAATAATGACAATGATTAAGAGTTAGACACTTCTTTTATTTCAGAAAAGGTGTATTAATTCATATGCTCTGATTCTCTCAATGTTTCAACTTAATGGCACTGACATTTTAAAGGTGTCCCTGACTTTTTCTTTACTTTTCCCTGAGGCTGTTCAAATATGTACCTCAGTGTTTAAGAGGTCTGACAGAGTCAGAAACACAGAGGCATATCAGGCTTTCTGCTGTTACACACTGCGCAAATAGCTTTGAAAGGAGTTTCAGAAGCATACCCGTATGTAGAAAAACAACACTGAAATACAAATGGATGCAGCCATGTACTTGTAGAAACCAACTGTAACAATGTCATTGCTCTATTGCTGAAAAGACCTGTGTGGTGCACAGCCAAAAAATAACAGGCTATTCTCTGGCTACCATGTGGATAGGTCCACAGTTGGGAGTTAGGCAGACAGACTACTTGCCTTGATAAACTAACATGTACACAGCAACCCTATGAGTCCAGCAAGATAAAATCCACATAATAATACTTACGCTCTCTGTACTTCTGCACCCCAACCCAAATGTAGAATATACCTGTGTGGGCAGGGTCTACCAAGGATGTAGGTAAGCATACTCACAGTACTGAAATGTGTCCAGTTTTTCTGAGCAGCTTGTGCTAATGTCAACACTAAAAAAGCACAAACTGTTTAGAACTGAGTAAATGAATATTCACAGTATAGCAGTTCACAAACAATTCTTGTGCCAAAGGAATACATCTTAATAACTATCTTTGTATGGCAGTTAATTGTAAAAGTTGAAAATAAAGTACATCTTTGCATGTATCTTGGGGTAGCATTTTGAGGGGTGAGTACATTTCGACACTGACAAGTGGGTACCGGAAGCAGCAACATTAGGTCTGAGTACAAAATGTAAATCTCTGGCTACACCCCTGGCTTCTGATTTAAGAACTATACCAACCTTCTGTCTTAAACAATGATTGTCCACAGCAAACAAGGATGATCCCCATCTTGGAAAGCTGAAAGGGCCATGCCTACCTGAGTTAGCAATTTATAGTACTGGGTTGCTATGACAGGATTACTGCAATTACTACACAGCAGGCTGCATGCAATTAGCAAGTGGTGGCCACTAATTGGTGCAAAAGCCATCACATGCTCATGTGCAAATAGAGAGAGAGAGCAGGCTGAGAGAGAACAAACTCAATCACTCTATTGCAGAGACTGAGAGAGAGAGAGAGAGAGAGAGAGAGAGAGAGAGGGAGAGAGAGAGAGAGAGAGAGAGAGAGAGAGAGAGAAAGAAAAAGAAAAAGAAATATTACCAAATCATACAAAGGAAAGGTATGTGAAACATGTGTATTTACTGGCATGTAGTAGATGTTATTGAAGAATAGTCTACATAATGTGAACCATTCATATGTGGCAGCAGTACTTATTTATGCATAGATGTTCTGCTTAACTACTGCTATGGACAATACAGTGTGTACCTGTGGGCAGGGGGACATACCTGTGAAATGTGTAGCTCAGCATTAAATGTCAAAGATCTGATCCATGTTATCTGTGTTCTGTACAGTAGTGTGGTCAATGGCTGTTGGGGAGATTAGCGCTGACATTAAATAAACATGGGTGTGACAGAACACCACATGCATGATCGTCATATTAAAGTGTAGCTTAGCATTGGCAACTGCTGTAGTAGTCTAGTATGCTTATCTAGCATTTGTAGCCATATATACCCCCCTAATGTTAGTGTGTGTTTATATGTGACACCTGCTTGTGTTGCAGTAAGGCCCAACAGTTCAGCTGTGAGGTCCAGGGACTTACAACAGTGTGGACCTTGTGTGTGTATGCCACACACATATGGAGAAATATATATGTGTCATATATATTCACATCTGTATATGTGCATAGAGCAGGGGACATATTGCAACTGTTTGTGAAGGGTGGAGATAGATGTATTGGTGAAGGTTAGTATGCACATATTTGTATGTAGGTTTTAGTGAGTGACAAACAAGACAGCATACAGTGCTGGTATATGACATGTGGTGGTTAAACATGGTGGGTGGTTTGTTCAGTTTGCAATGTTGAAGCCAGTGAGGCCTGCTAAAGCTACCTGGGCTGTGAACATCTTCAATGCATTTATCCCAAGACTGTGCAATTTTATTACATTGCTGTACACCTCACATCATTTGTATAATTGATATTCTCACTATGAAAGGTGAAATGTATATGTACCTACATATATATGTATATGTACACCAATGGATGTGTATATGTATATGTATATATATATATATATATATATATATATATATATATATATATATATAGTTATATATATTCATACACACCTACATCTACTTGTTGCAATAGATTCTTTGAACTGTTAACTGACTGTGATGGTCAATGTGTTTGTGAATATGTCAAATATATGTATCTGTGGGATAGCTTAGTGGGAAACTGATTATGTCATGATATTATGGGTCCTTGCTTTGATCCTAGCAAAAGCTGTGTATTCTGTTGCTAGGCAGAAAAAGTGCTATTGCATACAGTGTGATTACGTCCCTTGGTTTTAACTAGGGTATGTCATTGGAGGCTAAAGCACTACATCTATGATTATTGATTGGTACTGATGTTGAATCCAAATCCTGTGTGTACTGTAGTACTACTTGAAGCTCTGGGCCTGTACAGCAAAGTATGATGTATGTCCACATTGCTTGCATCCACTGTTTTGTGTGGTCTCTGTATTCATCACAGATTACATTTCTCAAGATTAAGGCTGTGTAAGTACTGACACACAGTACTGTGTAGTACACACTGAAAGCTTATCTGGGTTGTCATACCTTTGTGTCCTGTAATTATGTCTGATGTGTGTGTGGGTATGTCTGTAACATGTCCTTTGACATATGTGTGGTAAAACATATAACTGCATATCTAGCAGCATTCATAGTGTACTACAGCAGTATGCAACCTATATTCCCAATTGTGCACATATTTTGGACACAGGTTTGCCATTAACAAGTTGTGTGGTATAATAGTAATACAATTACTGGACCTTACACTCATTGTGATGGATGATATATTTCTTTACACATCAGCTTGATGTATATCTGCTGTGGCTAAGTGGTGCATTGTGTTGCATACAGTGTGTCAGCTACTCTTGTATAGTCTTATATAGTGATTTTATTTTGTTGCTGTGCAGAACATGGTTCATTAGATTAAGAGTCAGCCAGGCACTTCCAAGCAGTTGTGGGGTGAGCAGTGATAAGTGGCAGTTAAAGTGTTTCACTCTCGGTTAGCTAATAGGTTGCTATATGTGGCAGTTCAGTGATATCTGTACTGTATAATGTTAAATGTGCCATATGACTTGCTCAGACATATTTTCATATTTATGTCTTCCAGGGATCATGGCACATTGCAGGAACCCCAGTTACAGTAGTGATGAAGATGACATAATTACTACCAGTATGATTCAGCACTACAGTCTCATGTTCGCACAAACCAGCCAGGACCAGCAGGAGCTTACTGCAATGTGGCAAGATGTTGTCCACAGGGTAAATGAAGTAGGCCTGCATAACCAGACATATGAGCAGGTACGCCACAACTGCAGTGATCTTCTCAGACATTTCCGTCAGCGTTCTGCTGATGTGCTGAGACAACAGCTTGCAACAGGAGATGGTGTTAATATCCTTCCCCCCTCACCAGAATGGAGGAGCTGCTCCTGAGCCTGGTGGCACCTGCCCAACAACAACAGCAGCAGGCATACACCATGATGGGGGTTGGAGCCACCCAGCAAGCACACATGGAGCATGCAGGTAACATGGCATATCTGTAGACTACTGTTATCTGTATTGGTAGATCATGCATATGTGAGATGTAGAGTGTGTAGTTAAAAGATGTGGAGAATGTTGTTGTGCAATACTGATTATTTGGAACTTAATCTGTAGCCCTGTGAATGTAAATTGTTGTTGTACTGTAAGATTGCAAACACACAGTAGCAATGCCATAGTTGTGGCCACTGACAAACTGTCTCATCTCTATGTAGGTCCCTCTAGGGTGACATCAGGGCAGCGGACAGATGCTGGTGAGTGTGTTCTACATTTATTATTGTGAATAAAAAGTGCATGTCATAATTAAGGTGCAGGCCATGTACACATGTAACACACCTACCCATAATGCATGCTGTGCATGTTTGGTGTAAGACCACACACATCTCACTAATGTGATTAGCTGCCTCAAACACATGCAGTACGCAGACCATCTCAAATAAATGTGGCTAGACTGTAGTGACCATTGGATAGGCACAGTTGATACTCAACATGCACATAACATACACATCTATGTCATACACAGAGCATTTTAACATGATACACATAAAGGATTCCCAAACCCTCTGTAAAGACACACTCCAGTATCCAAAATCTCATCCACACATTACACATAATATACCTGAGGGCTAGATGCCTATCATGGGGCATTTAAACACTCTGCAATACACTACAAATTCATGTCAGTGAATGCTCCTTTTTGGCCTCCTTTCAAACTCATGTAACAACTGGTTTTGAAATTGTGAATGTAGCCAAGGTAGTACAGTTCAGGTACAGCATGAGTAGTGCTGGTTTGGGAAACATTTGTAGCCTTGAGTGACCACATGATGCTTCATAATGATGGCCTATGGTACTATATCCCATCCAGTTATTGTAACCACAGTACTACAAATAGCTTTCAATGCTATACACCTTGCTATACACCTTAATGTTGTGTGTGTGCACACATATGCACCTGTAAACAATATGCATACCAATCACCATTTGCACAACTGGCACATATATGTCTTGTGATGCTATTGAGTGGCTAGGTTATATGACACACAT
The DNA here is from genome assembly GCF_019279795.1 of Protopterus annectens. Taxonomy (NCBI): domain Eukaryota; kingdom Metazoa; phylum Chordata; order Ceratodontiformes; family Protopteridae; genus Protopterus; species Protopterus annectens. Next base: position 1,918,630,720 of record NC_056733.1, on the reverse strand, counting down.
TGGGTATGTGTAGTGTTTAAATATGCAGTTATGTTTTGGCATGCTATGTCATGGATGCCACTGGTATGTCCACAATATGATCTAAACTGACCATAAGTACCGTACATTGGGTATGTGGCTGAATGTTATTCCATCAATTATCCATGCACCACTGATGATGTTGTGTGAATACTTATCATGCATGTGCTAAAAATGTGTCTGCAATTATTTGCTAAAGACACAGAGGCTGTAATCAGCATTGGATACCTATCTGACACACAGATACACATCCAGCCATGGTATGTACACCTTTTTGTTATGGTGCACAGTACATTACAGAGTTTTAAATACCTGCACAGCAATGTTGTGTCCATGTGTGCATTGTGTTACAGGGGGAGGCCCATCACCTAATAACTAAACACATGCATCAAAGCCATGTATACTGTTAGTAACAAGGACTGTCTACACTTGCACTGCATGCTGTTGAGCAACACATGTCCTGCATGCTGACATGTGTGATATGACTGTTTTGCTTGTGATACTGTACCCCACCATCACCTGCTATTGTGTATGTTCTGAGATTGCTGGTGTTGTGTGTGTCTGCTTTAGGGAGGAGTGTATTTTTGTGTGTGTGCATGTGTGCATGTGCATGTGTGCATGTGTGCATGTGCGCATGTGTGCATGTGCGCATGTGGTCTAATATCATGTTCAGGTCTTAAAGTGTGATTCCTGTTTTCCTCTCACAGCTGCTGAGGTGGGGCTGGTTCAGTACAGCAGGGAACCTGATGTCACTGAGACAGACAGTGATCATGAGGATAGGTGTGTTGAGGCACAGGCAGATTTGTCAGGGTCTGTTGTTGGGCCACCAATTGACAGTACACAAGTCCCCCCCATCCATGCACACAGTCAAACTGCCTGTACATCTATCATCACCATTGCCCTTACCTGAGGGACAGTGTACTGTTGGCACTGGCCAGGACAGTGTGGTATCTATGGCACATGTATCAGGACACAGCAGCCATAGCCAGATGTCTGGAACGGTACCACATAGGCAGTTGCCCAGGGGTTCTCATCAGAGCACTGCTGGTCATCATGCCCCTGGCAGATGTGCCACACCTCTTTCTACCACATGCATGTTCCAGGCTGTCATGGAGGCACAGATATGAATGGAGCGGTACACCAGACAGGGACTAAGGGCACAGAGGGCTCATAACACCTCTGTAAATGACAGTATCCATGACCTAGCAGGTGCCATATGTAATTACACTGAGGTCATTGATAGACATTGGGGTGAGACATTAGATGTCCTCCACAATGTCATGTCCATGTGTTAGGACAGTGCGGGATGGTTGAGATGTAAATGTGGATGTATGCCAGCAACATCAGCAGCTGGAGGTTGCCGTGGATGTCCAGCAAGTCACAGCTGCTCCCGTTTTGCCAGTACCAGCCCCAGCAATGCTGGGGGGGGCTGTCCATAGACCGTACTAGAAGACCACGTGCACGTGGCTCTGGCCAGTCCCAGCAGGGACCTGGATCCAATGGACATATGTCAACCTCTTTGGATAGTACCCAGTCTAGATTAGTACCTGATACTGTCTGTAGTACCCCTGCCAGGCACAGGTTCCATATCCTTGGCCAGAGATGGTGATCTGTAAAGCCTGCCAGGTACAGTCTGTAGCTGTCTCACAAATCCCCATATATGGCAGCCACATGGTGGAACTGTGTGCATGCAGACACACACACATAAACCAGAAACCTAGGGCAAACATATACCCGCACACATTACATCAACATTGGCCATAACAGTAGTCATGGCCCTCACGCACACACTCACACACACGTCGATTGTATGGCTCAGTGTAGGCCTCTGGCAAACCAACAACATACCCTGTGCATAAGATGAAACCTGTGCCACCTCCTGTAACATTGATGCAGGAACAGGCTAACATGGTGCTGATGCACAGGGTGACTTTAATAAAGTATAGCAATGGTTGAATGTGTATCATGCTGTCAGCAGTAAAGTGTAATGATATTCTTGAAGGTGTAGCTGAACAGGCATGATGCATTAACACTGTAATTAGCAATGTTGTATTGTTTTCACCAGTGTTTATTCCAATTGTGTTTTGTTTGCTCGTGTGCCACTTGGCTGATGTGTGTAGTTGTGTCAGCATGTGTTATACAGTGGACAGTAAGTGTGGGGTGTGTGCAGCACAGGTCTGCAGGTGTACATTTGTGAACATGGTGGAGGTGCACTGTCTGCATATACATGCATATTGGACACATGGGCAGGATGACATGCCCTGTACTGGCCAGTGTTAACAATCCATACTTTCTATTGGTGGCCAGTATGCATTGTACTGCACACATTTTGGAACTTGAGTACACATGTGCGTGTATGACATGGGTTGACACTGTGCTGTGGGTGATGCTGTTGTTGCTATCTGTCATTGGTTTGCATTACTAAGGTTAACACTGTCCCAACTGCATAATCCCTTAGTAATGCATACTGTTCACCTACAGGGTTGCATGGACCCTACTATCACAAACACAAGAAATTCTCACTTATATTATACAGTAAAAGTGCATTAGTCTCATGGACCCCTGCCATAAACTAAAAATATAATAGGAGGTGTGAAGTTGTACCAAAAAAGAGTTACATACCAAGAAGGGATAACCTCTCTGGTCAGTATCATTGGGAAAATACAATCCCTCAAACATACAAGGCAAGCTTCAAAATAAAAATGGCAAGGATTCCAAATACAACACTAAAGCTTTCTTCAGTGTTGTTCATAATCTACAGGGGAAATCTAGGATCGGGTCACAGTTAATGTAAATGGTCACAAAGTACACTTATCTGACTGACATTACCAATTCCTTGTCAGACATTTTGAATGCGGATTTCACCACCCTGTCATTACACAAGGTCCACATTTCCAGACCTGAAGAATGTAAAACCTGATGATTCACAGACACTCTAGTGAAAACATCTCTTTAACAAAGTACACACCATAGTGGCAATGGTACTGGACAGTGTCCCTGGTTGTGTCGTACACAAGCTGACATATGAAGTCACCACTCACCTAAATGCTCTGTCCAGATGCAGCCTCTATACAGGTTACATACTTATGGAATGACACACGGTAATGGTGTTCATAGTCCACAAGGGTTGAGCTACAACATCTTCTTCTTCTTCTCCTTTCGGATGCTTCCATTAGGGGTCGCTACACTACATCATTTCTTCGTGCCCTCTGCATCTTGTGCTATCACACCATCCACCTGCATGTCCTCTCTCACCACAGCCATAAACCTCATCAGGCACTCCTCTTTTCCTCTTACCTGGCAGCTTCATCCTTAGCATCTATTTCACAATATACTCTGCATCCCTCCTCAGCACATGTACAAGCCAACTTAATCCTGCCTATCTGGCATGGTCTACTAACCTTCAAACCTGGCCTGACCCTCTAATATACTTATTCTTAAACCTGTCCACCCTTGTCACACCCAGTGCAAATGTTAACATAAATTGATTAAGGGTAGAACTACAACAGGTCCTGGAAACTCTTATCCTGTAAGCCAGACCAATGTTATCTGGAAGGCTATGGAGCACAGCATTATGGAACTCATTAACAGAGACATTATGAACCTGCAAACACTGCACCATACCCACTTAGGTTCTCTAAAGGCCAGATCATGGCTCCTACACCTAGTAGACTTCAAGCCAGTCAACAAGGCTATAGGTGAGGGGGGAGGTCAACACAGCCAAGCTATAGCTCACCAGCAATTCATACCCATCCCATATACTGGTATTATACATAACCTCAACAGACTGACCATAAACAATTGTTAGATGATGGCTTGACAACTGACGCACAGGTGTAGGACACATAGTAACATTTGCAGCCTACATGTACTATTCTATGCCAGTAACAAGTGCTATTCACCTGCACTCAATCCTGGGACCACTACTGTTTGGCATATAGCTTTCTTAGGTACAAGAAAACACAGTAGGAATATGTCTGCCCACATTTTATGACAATGCATACCGTGGGCTATACCTTATTCTCCAGATAACACACACATCCTCCAAAAGGTATCATACAGACAGATACCTGGTGTCAAACTCATGCTGTAAAGCTATAAGCCAAAGAAAGCATAGTTATCCACTTTTAGAAAACAAAGTATCCCCAGAATACCACATAGGTAGTAGCCCCCAAAATGTGGAACAGGTACTAATGTATACATAGAACCATGTGTTAAGTCATCTCTCCTTTGATAATCACATTACCAAAGGGTTTTGGAAATCCCTCTGTGGAGCACATAAGCAATAAAGGGTTTGCATGCAGATCCACAGAGGTTGTTGCACACCTATAATGATTAGTCATCTTTGCCAGACTTTGCTTGCTTTGGAACAGGTTTCAAATATACCTCAAGCATAAACCCTCACTCACACTCCAATAGTAACCATGATGAGTGGATGTGAAATGGAAGACGTAGCCCAGGGATCACTGCAGTGGCTAAGCTTGTCACAAGCATACAGAAGTGACCTAAGGTCTGGATAGCACCAGCACACTCTGGCAAAGATAACAGATGCGTTGATGGAGAAAGTAGAGTACCCACCTATGAAATACTTGAGGTCACATGTAGGTATATGGATTTACCCCACAGCTACCTTACATGTGTAATGCACATACAGTTGTCATTGTGATATGTCATACACTAGAAAAATCAAAACCCACTCCACATTGGCCAACGGTGTCACACACCTAGAGCACACACACACACAATCAACAAGTGTGAGATTCAAACTCTTTCTTAACTGCATTATGATACTACAGCAGTACGCATTTACATGACACGCTGTACACATTTCTGGAATTTTACTTTTCCACGGGTATATTTGTAGGATGGTGACATCATCAGATTTGACAAAGATGAGTATACCACTTTTAAGGGGTGTGAGTAGTCTCCAAAAAGTTCGCTCATTCCAAGGGAGACACACACAGTAGGCAAGTGCAGGATTCAAACCCCTACCTAACTACATTATGATACTACAGCAGTATGCATTTACACAATGCACTATACATATTACTGAAATTTCAGCTTTCCACAGGTATATTTGTAGGATGGTGACATCATCAGACTTGACAAAGAGGAGTATACCACTTTTAAGGTGTATGAGTAGTCTCCAAAATGATTGCTCCTCTCCAGGGAGCCACACACACTTGGCAAGTGCAGGATTCAAACCCCTACCTAACTACATTATGGTACTATAACAGTACACATTTACACGATGCACTATACACATTCTTGGGAGTTCACTTTTCCACAGGTGTATTTGTAGGATGGTGACATCATCAGACTTGACAAAGATGAGTATACCACCTTTAAGGTGTGTGAAGAAGGTTGTTTCTCCCCAAGGAAACACACAGACTTACCCACACACAGTTGCAAGTGCAGGATTCAAACCCCTACCTAACTACATTATGATACTACAGCAGTACGCATTTACATTAGGCACTACATCCATTACTAGGATTTCATCTTCTCACAGGTATATTTGTAGGATGGTGACATCATCAGACTTGACAAAGATGAGTATGCCACTTTTAAGGTGTGTGAGTAGTCTGCAAAAAGGTTGCTCCTCCCCAAGGAGACACACACACAAACACAGAATTCAAACCCCTACCTAACTACATTATGGTACTACAGCAGTACACATTTACACAACACACTATACACATTACTGGGATTTCTTCTTTCCACAGGTATATTTGTAGGATGGTGACATCATGAGATGACAAAGATGAGTATACCACTTTTAAGGTGTGTGAGTAGTCTCCATAAAGGTAGCTCTCTCCCCAGGGAGAGACAGACACACACACACACACACACACACACACACACACACACACACACACACACACACACACACACACACACACACACACACACACACACACACACACAGTTGGCAAGTGTGGTGTTCTTAATCCAAATTAAGTATGTCTTTACACTTCAGCAAGCAATATGGAGTTACAGGGACATTACTTGCTGACAGTTTGCACAAAGGATTTTTCACATTTGCTAACCTCAACAGGCTTATCATACTAGGTGTATTGTGAGTGTATTGTATGCATAGGCCATGACCATATCATATATGGGTTGATGCACCACATGCTGGCACATACAGGGTCAAACCTTGAGTAGCATCTTACCTTCACCTACATGATACTGCAATATAACAGAAAGATGATAAACTTCAACAATTGGCTGAGCTTCTGGTGTCATTCAAAGGGGATCCAGTCTCTTGTCTGCCTGTGATGACATGATAGACAAGCCTTGTTGCTTTGCTACAGATGGTTTGTACCTGTCGCCCCTATGCTTCTGAATACTGGCCAAGGCTCTTGCTAGGTTCATAGGTTTATATGTAGCTACTTAGGCTATCGGCCTGGGGCCTACGCTTTTGCAAATTTATTTTCCTGTGCCACTGTCGAGCAGAGACACAGAAGTGATCCCTAGGGTGAATTTCCTATTTCCCATCCAATCATCAAGATTTTTCTTGAAGAGTGCTAATGAGGAGCTTTGCTTGATATAGATAGGTAGTTTATTCCGTAGTATGTGAAGTCTCTGGGACAGGAATCTATCCCTCCGGCATGTTCTGTTTATTGTGGTGACATGGTTTAGGTCCCTAGAGCATGTAGTTTCATAGGTTCATAGGTAGGTACTAGGCTATCTGCCCAAGGGCATTTATAAGCCTAGCCAGAATGTGTTGGCTTTCACCTCCCTTTTAAATTAGCTTCCTGGGCCTCTGTCTAGCAGGGCCACTGAAGTGATCCCAGGGGTAAATTTACAATTTCCCATCCACCCATCAAGATTTCTTTTGAAGAGAGTCTGCGAGGGACTCTGCCTAACATCAACTGGGATTCTATTCCAGAGTGAGGGAAGTCTCTGGGACAGAAATCTATCCCTCCAGCACATCCTGTTTATTGCTTTGCTGAGGTTTAATTCACTGGAGCATGTGGCTCTAAGAGATTTGTTTTTCTTGAGGTGGAGCATGTCCATTAATTCCGGGTTGTACATGGTCTTATATGCCAGGCATAGATCACCTCTGAGCAGGCAGTAAGCAACCGAGCAGAGCTGGAGTTTCTTTAGTCGAGCTGCATAGGGCATCTCTTTGAGGCCCATGATCCTCTTGGTGAGGTACTTCTGTGGTCTTACCAGCTGTTGCATGTGCCAGTTAGAGTACATACCAAATGGGGCATTGTACTCTATTATGGGCCTAATGAGTGATGAGTAGGGGGGCACAATGACCTCTCTTGAGCTAGAGATGAACCCTTTCATGATTAGGTGGGTTACATAGAAGGAATATCAAATCACTTTGGCAATGCGATTATCAAAGGAGAGGTTACTATCTACCTGGGTCCCCAGGTCCCTAATTACATTTTCTGTACCTAGTGGATTACCACCTATGTGGTAATTCGTGGGCACTTTGTTTTTTCCAAAGGGGATGACTATGCATTTTTTGGCATTCAGCTTGAGGCCATGGTTTTGACACCAGGTATTAAACCCTTCTGGTGGATGTCTGTGTCAGCCGGAGAGTTGATTATGGCCCCCAGTTTACAGTCATCTGTGAACATGGTCAGCCATAGTCCTCCCATGCTTGCCTGTACTCAGAGAAGTATACACTGAACAGGAGGGGTCCTAGGACCGAGACCTGTGGGATGCCACTTGTGACTGGTTTAGAGTAGGACATGGCACCCGCAACTCTGACCATGTGTGTTCTATCCGTGAGCCAGTTGGCCACCCATCTCGTGACATAGGGGTTAATGTTCAAGCTGGTAAGCTTGTCTGTGATGACAGAGTGGGGAATGGTGTTGAAGGTCTTAGTGAGGTCCAGGTAGGCTGTGTGGACTACCTTCCCTTCATTTATGGCCTTGGTAACTGTTTCAAAGAAGTCAACTAGGGTTAGGAGGCAGGATCTGCCTTTAACAAAGCTGAATTGGGTAGGGTCCAGTGTCTGGAGGTTCCCAATGTCTCTGTTTATGAGTTCCATGATAATTCACTCCCTAGCTTTGCAGACCAGGCTGGTCAGGCTTATAAGGTGATAGTTCCCAGGTTCTTTTGTGGCACCACCTTTGTGGAGTAGGACGACTGTTGCTGTATGCCATTCTTTGGGTACATAGCCTGTGGTAAGGCTGAGTCTGAACAGTGAATTTAGGTGAGGGTTTAGTTCCTTTTGGAGCTCGTGTAAGACACAGCCTGGGACACCATCCGGTCCCATTGATGTTGGGTTCTTAGCTTTGGAGAGGGCTGTTTTTACCTGCATGTCAATGATGTCTGAGGCTCTGCATTCTTCTGAGATGGACACAGGCCCTTTTGGGGGTGAGGTGGGGTGAAGTTTGCACTAAACTTATCCACCAGGATGTTGGTAATGTCAGTTGGTTCAGTGTATTTTTTGCCATTTTGCAGTAGCTCAAAGCATATCTGAGAGTTGCCACCTAAATGTTTGATATAACTAAAGAAGGCTTTGTGGTTATCTTTAGATTCCTTGGCAACTTTTCTTTAGAAACTGGCCTTGGATGATTTTATGAGCGATCATAGTTTCTTGCTAATAATTATCAGTGATGCTTTTCCTGTTTGGAATTTTGCTCTATCATGTAGTAGTTTCCTCCTTCTGTTGTATAGCTTATTTATGGCCAAGGACCACCAGACTGGTTTCCTCTTTTTGGAGGAGTGAGTCTTGGTTTTATTCAGGATAGCTCGATCCATGCATCCCTGTAGATGCTCATATAATGCACTTGTAAAGGATTCTGCAGATTGGATAGCATTATCCTGTAGCAAGGGGGCTTTGAAACTTTCCACTTCGGTCTTGAGAAGTGTGAAGTTTGCTTTTGAAAAGTTTTTCACAGTGGTTTCCTTGACTGGGGTGGGGTTGGGATGTGGATGTCCAATGTGATTACTTTATGATCTGATCTCACCAGCGAGGATTTTACCTCTGGTGTGGAACACTGATCCCCCATGTTGGTGATGATCAGGTCCAGTATGTTGTCACCTCTAGTGGGCATGGTGACCAGCTGTTCCAGAGCGTTTGAGTTTATAAACTCTAGGAAGCATTGGGCAAAGGAGTTTGTACTTGAGTAATTCTCCCAGTCAATGTTTGGGTAGTTGAAATCTCCTAATATCATGGTGTTTGGCAGGACCTTTATATTTTCCAGTGTTCTCAGGAATGCTGAGTGAGGGTCCTTAGACAAGGTAGGTGATCTGTAGCAGGCTACAATCTGATAAGCAGCTTTGCCCACTGTTAGTTGCACTTGGATGGTCTCCGATTCCTCGTGCTGTGCCACTAACCTGGAGGTGTGGGTATGAGCAGAGTGGATGAGAGGTGTTGACTCCAACTCTTAGCTGAGATATATAAGTATCCTGTTTTTTTTTTTGGATTATTTATACAGTTTATTGTTTCTAGCAATTTATATATAGCACTTTTATTGTAATCTGCACGGGTAACTGATTTGTTTGTAGTTAAAAGCATTCTGTATCTTTACAAATCTTTATCTGTTTAAAAACTTTCATTTTGTGGCTTTCTGTAGTGCTTTGTAGGCTAAAAGGTTTAGTATCTGTCCTATTTCAGAATTGTTGGCTCTGGGCTTGATTGTTTATACAGTGATTGTTCAAAGCACACGAACAGGACATCTTGAATTAGCTGAAGCCTTTCTTTACCTTTGCTAGATTTTATTAATTGGCTGCAGGCTAGTGGGAGCTGGTTCTTTTGTGTTTTTGTAAAAAAAAAAAAAAAAAGCCCTAACTTTGAGAGAGTTTCTGTCTATATGCACTGAGCAGAATGGATGAGAGGTGTTGACTCCAACTCTTAGCTGAGATATATAAGTATCCTGTTTTTTTTCGATTATTTATACAGTTTATTGTTTCTAGAAATTTATATATAGCACTTTTATTGTAATCTGCACAGGTAACTGATTTGTTTGCAGTTAAAAGCATTCTGTATCTTTACAAATCTTTATCTGTTTAAAAACTTTAATTTTGTGGCTTTCTGTAGTGCTTACTCTCTGTAGGATAATAGCTTTAGTATTGTTGTCCTCACCCTCCCTCCCTGTTGTTATATTTGGTGGCTTTGCAGTTGCCCGTCCCTACTGTAAATCTGATCTGGGATACTTCTCCCAGTCTAATGTCATTAGCTCATTCTACCTAATACAGAGAGAACATTTGATAAGGCCTTCTGTTTCTTTTTCCCTTAAAAAAAAAAAAAAAATTGCCTGAATTTCCTTATGTTCTGACTGTGCTTCTCAAACATTTTGGAAATATAGAGTATATTTTAGAGCATTTATTACAACTGTAATTGCCTTAATATTGCTACAACTCAAGTGCTCTAGGTTGCACTGCATCTGAAGTGTTTGTGTTTTAACTGCTTTTCTGTATATATAGACTTCTCTGTATACGTAGACTAGCTACTTATTCTGCTGTGTTACTGCCTCTTAAATAATTTTTCAGTTGTGCACTTGCCTTGCTTCATTTAAAAAGTTTTAAATTGCTAATTTTGTAGAGTTTTAATTGCATTTACTGTTTAGGACTAGACACTCAAGTGTGATAGCTTTTTCTGTGTTTATTTACTGTAGTATTGCATTGTTTAGCCTGTTTCAAAAAAAAAAATATATATATATATATATATATATATATATATATATATATATATATATATATACTATCTTGTTTGCTCATTTCCCACCTTTTCTAGCCAGTCCATATCCCAGGCTTTGCTTGTCTCAGGACTTTATTTTCTGTGCTCAGAGCTATCCAGACCTTGCTGTGGTAGAGGGAAGTCCTACTGCCTACCAGTGGGACTGGTGAGCATTGTACTGCCTATCTAACGCAAGAGGAGTGGTTTCCAGCTCTGAAATTGTAATTTTATTAGCCTTTTCAGGCTGATTTCTATCCCTTTCAACTTTCTGGCTTAAAAACGCATGTGTTTGCACATTTGTCACATCGTGCAGCACTATGAGGCTACAGTTAAACTATTCCAGGTGCCAGAAAGTCTGCTTTTCAAATTTTCCCTTAAAACTAACTGGTTTCTCAGTAGTAGCACTAAAATCTGAACCCCTGTGACTAGCACTTGCTCTAGAACCTGCTGGAAAGCACTAGGAAGCCTGAAACTGATACAAGCAATCAGCTCTCCTTGTCAATAAGGAGAAATTAATCATTGGCACTAAACAACCTACAATTGCAAAGTACCTTGCAAAGGCAGGGGAAAACCACTCTTAAACTTTACAAAAAAGCACCTAAACAGGCATGTCCAAAGGTCAGCTTCCAGTGATTTCTCCTGTCCACTTGGTGAATCTGGGCATACTGGGGCAATGCAGCAATTGCCTCATGTACACAGACAATCCTCTCCTCCTACCACCCAACACTACAACCTGCGAGAGATGCACTTACATAGCTAAACTGGAAGCAAAGCTCTCTTCGGTCAAGATTGTGCTAGACAGTCAAGAGGAGAAGGCTAACACCTGCATTACACCTCTAGCAATTCATAGCCCTTCAAAACCCACACCATTAACACCCACACATAGCAACACTAAACCTACATATGTGGAGGCCCTTAACATTAACCTGCCCAAGCAACAAGGACCTCCGAAGCCGAAAAGCAAGCAAACACCAGTCACAACCAAAGTGACACATAGCTCACAACACCAGTGTGCCACCCAACAGCAGCCCCTAAGGCAAGACAATGTACCCAGCACTTTAGTAATAGGTGACTCTATAGTCAGGCACACTGATGTCCCACTCACCAGGCTGAACAAGGAGAAAATTACAGTCAGCTGCCTGTTGGGTGCCAGGATCCGCCACATAACGCATGCACTCAAGTCACTCCACAACAAGTACAAATATGACTCTGTCATTGTCCATGCTGGAGTGAATGACTTAAGACGTACCTCCCTGGACTACATGAAAAGAGACATGGAAGAGCTCTTGGATCATGTGACCCAGGCAGGTATGACCCTAGCCCTGAGTAGCATCCTGCCTTCGCCCAGAATGATACCACAGTATAAGGACAAAATGATTGACTTCAACAATTGGCTAAGGTTCTGGTGTCATTCAAAGGGGATCCAGTATTTGTCTCCCTGGGAAGACATGATTGACAAACCATGATGCTTTGCCAGAGATGGTCTGCACCTGTCACCCCTGGGATTCAGGTTACTGACTAAAGCTCTTGCCACCCCTATAGTGCTGTTTTTAGGCAAGGTTCAAAGGATAAAACCACCACTGTAACAGATACAGGCATGCAAAATCTGAAGGTAATGCAACTCAATGCTAGAAGTCTAAACCTCAAAATGCACTCTCTCGAGGCACTCCTAAAAATGGAGAACATCGATATCTGTGCAGTGACTGAGACCTGGTTCAAGGCTCCAGAGAGCACCCCTGCAATACCAGGCTACAATTCTTACCACACTTTTCGGCCACAAAACCAAGACCGAAACACTAAAGGTGGAGAAGTGTCCATATTTACCAAGGATATTCACACCTCCAGGCTAGTTGCCCAACACAATGCATCTGAAATTCTCCAGGTCCAACTAACACTAGGTAAAATTGCAATCCAAATTGTAGCTTGCTACAGATCCCCCACCATACCCCAAGATTCTCACTACACCTTCCTAAACATACTGGAAAATATTAAGATACAACCAAACACCCTAATACTGGGTGATTTCAACTACCCTGACAATAATTGGGAAAACTACTCGGGTACCAACTCCTTTTCCCAACGGTTCTTGTAATTAATAAATTCCAACACCCTGGATCAACTAATCCATTGTCCCACCAGGGGGTCCAATATCCTAGACCTGGTCATTACCAACATGGGAGATAGATGCTCCACACCAGTGGTCACCCCCTCACTGGTCAGGTCTGACCATAAGCAAATCACCCTTGACATCCACATCCCACCCCCACCCCCAGTAAGGAAACCTCCTTAAAAAACTTCTCCAAAGCCAACTTCATGCTACTGAAGTCAGAAGTGACAAACCTCACAACACCCACGCAGACGGGATCTGGAAGTTCGACTGCAGAATCCTACACTAAGGCACTGTACGAGCATATCCACTCGTGCATGAATCGTGCCATCCCAAATAGAACCAAGATGCTCTTCTCCAAAAAAAGGAAGCCAATCTGGTGGTCCCCTGCTATAAATAAACTATATAACAGAAGGAAGAAACTGTTGCAGAAAAGAGGAGAATCCCAGGATGCAAAAAACTCCCTCACAAGCCTCAGTAAGAAGCTGAGATCCCTCATAAAATCCTCAAAAGCTAGTTATGAAAATAAAATTGCCAAAGACAACCACAAGGCATTCTATAGTTATGTCAAGAATCTAAATGGCAATACTCAGATCTGCTCTGAGCTACAACAGAATGGCATTAAATATACTGAGCCAAAGGATATTGCCAATATCCTGGCAGATCGATTTAGTCCCAACTTCACCCCCCTCTCACCCCCTAAAGGACCCATCTCAATACCAAATGATTGCCAAATTCCGATAATCACAGCCACACAGGTAGAAACAGCACTCTCCAAAGCTAAGAATACAGCATCCATGGGACCAGATGACATCCCGGGCTGTGTACTACATGAACTACAAAATGAACTGGCACCCCACCTAAGTGTCATGTTTAATCATAGCCTCACCTCAGGCTTCGTGCCAACTGAGTAGTGCACAGCTACAGTTATCCCGCTCCCCAAGGGAGGATCCGCCTTGGATCCCGGGAACTACCGTCCCATCAGTCTGACAAGCCTTGTCTGCAGAGGCATGGAACGCATTATCATGGAACTTATAAACAAAGAAACTGGCAACCTTCAAACACTAGACCCCACCCAGTTTGGGTTTGTGAAGGGCCGATCTTGTCTCCTGAATCTGACTGACTTCTTTGAATCAGTCTCCAGAGCTGTGGATGAGGTTAAGGCGGTCCACACAGCCTATCTGGACCTTGCCAAGGCCTTCAACACCATCCCCCACTCTTGAATCATAGATAAACTTACTAAGCTGGGCATAACTCCCTACATCACTCGATGGGTTGCCAACTGGCTTACTGACAGAACCCAGACTGTAAAAGTAGCCGATTCGAAATCCAGCTCCAGACAAGTGACAAGTAGAGTACCTCAGAGTTCAGTCCTGGGACCGCTCTTGTTTGGCATCTACTACTCTGAAGTATAGGCTGACACTAAGTGACTCTGGCTAACAAAGTTTGCAGATGACTCAAAGTGGGAGCCATTATTGAATCCCCACATGATGTGGATATTCTACAAAAGGGCCTTACAGAAACAGATGCCTGGTGCCACAGCCATGGGCTCAAGCTTAATGCCAAGAAATGTATAGTTATCCCCTTTGGAAAAAAACATGTACCCATGAACTACCACATAGGTGGCAGGACACTAAACATCAAAAGTGTGATGAGAGACTTAGGGACACAAGTGGACAGTGGTCTCACTTTCGATAACCACATCGCCACAACAGCCAGGATATCCTTCTATGTGGCACGCCTTATCACTAAGGGCTTTTCATCCAGAAATAAAAAGGTCATTGTCCCACTGTACTCATCCCTCATTAGACCCATTATAGAGTATAATGCCCCATTTGGTATGTACCTCACGAGACATCTGCAACAGCTGGAAAGGCCACAGAAATACCTCACTAAAAGAATGACAGGCCTAAAGCAGATGCCATATGCTGACTGTCTAAAAAAACACCATCTATACTCTGTGGCATATTGTCTACTCAGAGGCGATCTCTGCTTAACATACAAAGCCATGTCAAACCCTGAGCTGTTAGACATGTTCCACTTAAAGAAATCCCAATCCCTCAGAGCCACACACTCCAGGGATTTAAACCTTATCACAATGAACAAAACATGCTGGAGGGATAGGTTCCTGACCCAGAGACTCCCATACTCTGGAATAGACTGCGCATACATGTCAAGCAGAGCGCCTCATTGGCCCTCTTCAAAAGGAACCTTGATGATTGGATGGGAGATAGGAAATTCACCCCGGGGATCATTTCAGTCTCCCTGGTAGACAGGGGCCCAGAGAAGTAAATATTGTGGGAAGAAATTTCCAGGGAATTGTTATGGCTAGGCTTGCATAGGCCTAAGGGCCGATAGCCTATTACCAACCTATGAACCTATGAACCCTCCTTTTGTATTTCGGTCTGGGTTTTGGGGCCGAAGCTCAGATATTGGGATTTCTTTAAGTGGAGCATGTCCAACAGCTCTGTGTTTGACATAGCTTGTATGTTAGGCAGAGATCACCTCTGAGTAGGTGATATGCGACAGAGTAAAGCTGGAGTGTTTTGAGACGGTCTGTGTACGGCATGTATTTGAGGCCACTAATCATCTTTGTGAGGTATTTCTGCAGGCTTTCCAGTTGTTGTAGATGTCTTGTGAGGTACATACCAAAAGGGGCGTTGTACTCTATAATGGATCTAATGAGTGATGAGTAGAGGGGAACAATGACCTCATTTTTTCTGCATGAGAAACCTTTTGTGATGAGGTGTGCCATGTAGAAGGATTTCCTGACTACTTTGGCGATGTGATTATCAAAGGAGAGTCTACTGACCACCTGTGTCCCAATGTCTCTCATCACACTTTCAGTGTTAAGTATACTACCACCTATGTTGTAGTTCATGGGTACAGAGTTTTTACCAAAGGGGATGACAATGCACTTTTTGGCATTGAGCTTGAGGCCATGGCTTTGACACCAGGCATCTGTCTCAGTGAGGCCCTTTTGTAGGATGTCCACATTGTTAATAGTTTCGATTATGACTCCTAGTTTACAGTCATCTGGGAACTTCATTAGCCAAAGACCTTCTGTGTTAGCCTGTACTTCAGGAAAGTAGATACCAAACAGGACAGGACACAGGACTGAACCCTGTGGTACTCCACTTGTTACTGGTCTGAAGACTTACTTGGAGTCTGCTACTTTCACAGTGTGGGTTCTGTCAGTGAACCAGTTGGCAACCTATCTTGTGACATAGGGATTTATACCTAGTTTAGTGAGTTTATCTATAATTCCAGAGTGGGGGATGGTGTCAAAAGCCTTGGCAAAATCTAGATAGGCTGTGTGAATCACCTTACCCTTGTCTATGGCTTTGGTGACTGCTTCAAAGAAGTCTATCAGGCTTAGGAGACATGATCTGCCTTTTACAAACCCAAAATGGTTGTGGTCCAGAGTTTGGAGATTACCAATGTCTTTGTTTATAAGTTCCATGATGATACGTTCCATGGCCTTGCAGACCAGGCTCATCAGGCTAATGGGGTGCTAGTTCCCATGGTCCGTGGTGGCTCCCCCCCTTGTGTAGTGGGATAACTGTCGCTGTGCCCCATTCAGCAGGCACAAAGCCTGAGGTGAGGCTATGATTGAACATGGTACTTAGGTGTGGTGCCAGTTCATTCTGTAGTTCATGTAGAACGCAGCCTGGGATGTTATCTGGTCCCATGGATGCTGTGTTCCTGGCTTTGGAGAGTGGTTTTTACCTGTGCAGCCATGATGACAGCAGCTTTGCATTCTTCCAGTATAGAGATGGGCTATTTCATGGGTGAGAGGGGGGTAAAGTTAGCACTGATCCTATCTGCCAGGATGTTGGCAATATCAGTTGGGTCTGTATATTTAGTGCCATTGTGCTGTAACTCAGAGCAGATCTGAGTGTTGCCATTGTGATTCTTGACATAGCTACAGAATGCTTTGTGGTTGTCTTTAGAATCAGTGGCGATTTTGTTTTCGTAACTAGCTTTGGAGGATTTTATCAGGGACTGAGGCTGACCAGGGACTCCTCCACTCATGTATTTTACCCTCTTTTGCAACAGTTTCTTCCTTCTGTTGTGCAGTTTGTTTATGGCAAGGGACCACCAGATTGGTTTCCTTTTCTTGGAGGATAGCATCTTGGTTCTGTTTGGGATAGCATGATCCATGCACTCATGTAAGTGCTTATAAAGTGCAATTGTGTAGGATTCATTAGTGGTAACTGTATTGTCCATCTGCATGGATGTCCTGAAGTTCACCACTTCTGTCTTAAGAATCATGAAGTTGTCTTTGGAGATATGTTTTAACATGGCTTCCTTAATGGGGGGGGTGGGGGCAGAATGTGGATATGTAGGGTAATTAGCTTATGGTCAGATCGGACCAATGAGGTGTTGACTTCAGGTGTGGAACACTGGTCACTCAGGACAAACCAAACCCCGTAACCAACACAAATAACCACAAAGTGAGCTAAATGCTACTCATTGCCAGTAGTCTCCGCCTCCAGATGCACACACTCGAGGCACTTTTCAGTATGGAGAATATTGATATCTGTGCAGTAACAGAAACCTAGTTCAAGGCTCCAGAGAGCACACCAGCACTATCAGGATACTACTCATTCCATACCTTCCAGCATTAGAACCTGGATCATAGCACATAGGGTGGGGATGTATCCATATTCATCATGGATACCTACACCTCTCTCTACATGCTCTCTACAGGATATGTACCCATAGAATGTTGCACAGCAACATTCTTCCCACTCCACAGGGGTGGGGCCACAAAAGACCCTTGGCATTCACGCTCTATGAACCTGACGGGCCTGATCTGCAAGGCAATGGAGCCAATCATAATGGAAGTCAACAATAAAGACATTTTTGAACCTTCACACAGTTGAGCACACCCAGTTTGGCTATGTCAAATGCAGATCACACCTCCTGAACTGGATGGATTTCTGTCAGACAGCTACCCAGGCTACAGATGATTGAAATGAGCTCCACACAGCCTACCTACACCTCTCTAAGGCCTTTGACACCATTCCCCAGTCAGGTATCATAGATGAACTCACCAACCTGGGCATGAATCCATACATCACAAGATGAATTGCAAACTGGCTCACAGCTAGATCCCACAAATTAAGAGTTGCTGGCTACATGTCAGACTCTACACTGGTAAAACTGGTGTCCCCCAGGGGTCAGTCCTGGGGTCCTTCCTGTTTGGTATAGACTTCTCAAAAGTACATGCCAACACAGTAGGGTTGTGGTTGACTACGTTTGCTGGGAACTGTAAAGTGTTTGCCATAATAGATTCCCCGGATGACACAAATATTCTCCAGAAGGGACTCTATGAGACAGATGTGTGGTGTTAGAATCATGGCCTCAAGCTCAATGTGGAAGAATGCATAGTAATCCCTTTTGTACCCACAAACTACCACATAGGTGTTACCCCCTTAAAATTGGCAAAGTAATAATGGATCTGGGGACACAAGTAGATAGTCATCTTTCCTTTGACAACCATGTTGCCAAAGTGATTGGGAAATCCTATGTGGCCCACCTAATCAACAAAGGGTTTGCATCAGGATCAAAAGAGGTAGTGGTGGCCCTCTACTCTTAAGTCATCAGACCCATCATTGAGTACAATGCACCATTTAGGATGTACTCAACTAAGCATATCCAGCATCTGTAGAGACCACAGAGGTACCTCACCAAGAGGATTACTGACCTCAAACAGTTGTGTTATACAACACAACTGGTAAAACTAAATCTGTTCTCCATTGCATACCACCTACTAAGAGGCACACTCTTCCTTACATACAGAACCATGTCCATCACATAACTGTTGAACATGCTCCATCTACGGATAACAAAATTGAGTCACACTACACACTCCAGGGATATGAACCTCATCACAACAATGAATACAACATGCTGGTAGGATAGAGTACCATCCCAGACACTTGCCTTAATGTGGAACAGAGTCCCAATGTACATCAGACAGAGCCCCTCGCTGACACTCTTCAATAGGAACCTTGATGAGTGGATGGGAAACAGACAATTCACGCCAGGCATCACATCAGCAGCCCCACTAGAAAGGGGCTTAGAGTACTAACTATTAGAACTAGGGCTTGGGAGACTACCCAATGGGGTGGTGAAAGCTGCACAACTTGCCTAGGCTAATATATGCCTTCGTGAAGATAGTCTACTACATACCTATGAACCTATGTAACAGGTACATATCTACAGATAGTAGAGGTGTACTTCATTGTACAGTCATGTTGTACAGCAGGCACATGGACCACATACACTGTAATGCTTACAGATACTGGTGGCTGTTATGTACAGTGGGTGAGATGTGCACCTCCTGTCTTTTATGCCATTGGGATGGGTGCTGGGTGGGTCAGTTCTGGATGGCTCACTGTCTTTGTCACCCTCTTACACACATCTCTGCCCATCCATCTTTGGCTTATTATACTGTGTTCCCCCTACATATACATATAGGTACATAGGTAGGTTATAGGCTATCTGCCTGAAGGCATATATTAGTATGGCCAGAGTGTGCAGCTATTTCCACACATGGGGTTAGCTCCCTAGGCCTCTGTGTAGTAGAGCTGATGAAGTGGTCCATGGTGTGACAGTTCAGTTTCACATAAACTCATCAAGGCTCCTCTGGAAGAGTGTCATTTAGGGACTCAGCTTAATGTAGGTTGGGAGCCTGTTCCAAAGCAGGGAAAGTCTGTGAGTTAGTAATATATCCCTCCAACATGTTCTATTTATTGTTGTGATGATGATATCCCTAGAGCATGTGGCACAGTGAGCTTGGGTTTACTTCAGATAGCACATGTACATCAGTTCTGCATTGGACATGGACCTGTCTGTTGGGCAGAGATCGCCTGAGTAGACAGTATGCAACAGAGTACAGATTGAGTTAAATTCAGTCTTGTTGCATGGGGCAACTGTTTGAGGCCAGTAATCCTCTTGTTGAAGTACTTCAGTGGTCTTTCCAGCTGCTGAAGGTGCCTAGTCAGATTCACCACAAGTGTGCCATGATACTCTCTGATGGGTCTGATGATTGATGAGTAGAGGGAGCCTCCTTTGACCTACATGCAAAGACCTTGGCAATTTGTGGGAACACATAGCATGATTTTCTAACCACTTTGTGAATGTGTTTCTGGAAGTAGAGATGACTATCCACATCTGTACATAGATCCCTTATTATTACCTCCATATTTAGGGTGTTGGCACCTATGTGGTATTTGTATGACTGTAGCTCGAGGCCATAATTTTGACACCACATCTGTCTGACTGAGACCCTTTTTAAGGATGTCTCTGTTGTTCCAAACATCGATTATGACAACCTTTTTGCAGTCATCCACAAACTTTGCTAAACATAGCCCTCGTGTGTTTGACTATATTTCTGAAAAGTATACACCAGACAGGAGGGGTCCCAGGACTGAGCCATGGGGGACAGCAGTTGTTACCAGCTTGAACAGGAGACCACAATTCTTACCTTGTGGGATCTATCTGTGCCCCAGATGGCAAACCATCAGATGATATATGTGTTTATGCACAGGTTGTTGATTTTGTGGATACGACATGTGTGTGGGATGTTGGAAAAGGGATTTTCAAGGTCTTTGTAGGCCATGTGGAGCTCATTTCATTGATGTATGTCCTGGGTGACTGCCTTGAAAACTGTCTAGCAGGTTTAGGAACCATGATCTGCCCCTGACCAAACCAAAATGGGTAGGGTTGGGTGTTTGTAGGCTCCCAATAGCTCTGTTTATGAGTTCCATAATGATGGACTCCATGGCCTTGCAGATCAGGCTTATTAGGCTTATAAGACTATAGTTCCCATGGTCTGTTGTGCACCAACACTTGTGGAGTGTGCCAAATGTTGCTGTAACCCATTCAACAGTTTCATATCCTGTACAGAGGGTGAGTCTCAACAGAATGTTCAGGTACAGAGTCTGTTTGTTTTGGAGTTCACATATGACACAGCCAGGGAAACCATGTCATCCCATAGACGCTGTGTTTTTAGGTTTGGATAGAGCTGTTTAACCATTGTATATGTGATTTCTGGGTTTTCACAATCTCCAGGTATGGTAATGGGCCCTTTTGTCAGTGAGAGGGGGGTAAATATATATGAAACTATCTGACAAGATGTTGGCAATGTCAGTTATGTACATGTATTCATTTACACTTTGCACTGACTCAGAACATATATGAGTTTACATTGATATTTATGTCATAGCAAAAGAAAGCTTCATGGTTCTCTATGGACGCCTTGGCAATATTTTTGCCAGAACATGGCTTGGATAATGTTAGGAGTGCTCATTGTTTCTTGATGATACTGATCAGAGATTTATTGATCTTCTTTGCATATTCACTTTCTTTGAACAACTTAAGTACTTGTAGTACATAGTTTGATTATGACAGGGGTCCAATATATTATATGGATCTGTTTTCATATCACTGTGTGTGCAAGGCAGGATTGATGAATAGTGACAAGTGTCTGGAGTAAGAACTGCCACTGCCAGATATGTGTGGCCCACTGCTGTACTCAGACATGGCCTAAGTGTGTGAGCATGCCCAGAATGACCTTTCAGTATGTTGTTGACTGATATTTGCTTCATTTGTTTGTGTGTGAGCATGCCCAGTATGACCTTTCAGTATGTTGTTGACTGACATTTGCTTCGTTTGTGTGTGAGCATGACCTTTCAGTATGTTGTTGACTGACATTTGCTTCGTTTGTTTGTGTGTGAGCATGCCCAGTATGACCTTTCAGTATGTTGCTGACTGAAATTTGCTAAATTTGTTTAAGTGTGTGAGCATGCCCACTATGGGCATATAAACTATATGTGTGTGAAAAATCAAGTTGTTTTTTACTTCAGGACTCACCTTTGTGTTGTACATCGACAGGAAGCATGCTGTGCCTACAGGGCTTCCATTAGTCAATTTGCATAGACTTATCAACATTTCTACATATAGGGGGGGGAAGCTATTATTTGTACATTTCTACCCGGGGGACACACCTGATTGTTACTGTGGGTGTACATAGGATGAGGGGTACACCTGACACTTATACACATTTGCTAGGCCTGCACTGCTATGTCAGGTACTCCATTTAAGTCTGTACTGTTGCTTATCGTACTGGCTTGAGGCATACCACTGTACTACAGACCTTAGCTTCCAATTACACACATATTAGTTTGTGACTTCATAACCTACCCAACCCACATCACACTGCCTGGCCTGCTGTTATCTGTCTGCATAGGCCTGGGGGGAGGTTACTCATATGCTTCTTCAGAGGGCATGATACAACATTTGTTTCTGTTTACGTTTGTCTACAATTGTCCTGCTGGCTGTGATTGTTAGGTATGTGACCCCCACAACTGGTATGTGTGAGTGACTTAGGTTGTGTCTATGCCAGTGAAATCCTGTCATGGCTTAGTGGTTCAGTACTGTGACTATAGTCCACAGTATCCTGAGTTCGAGCCCTGTCACTACTTTTTATTTTCCTGCTGGGCAGACCTGACTGGTTAAGGAACAGTAAAGCAGGTGTGAGCGTGTTTACCCAACTTTGCCCGACGTTGCCTGACATTGAGCTGGTTAGCACGGTGCGCAGCTATGCGCAATTGTATTTAAATATGCTCAATACTGATAAAATTTGCTTAGCATTGCTTTATATTGCTTAAAACAGGGAATCATGCCTCAGGTGGTGCTGCAGGGCTGCCTATGTCGGATGCACATATTACACTCCCTATACATGTTTGAAAACAGGTAGTGTCAAGTTCGGCATCCCTTTTACTGTATGTGTGAGTCAGAGAGAAGTGTCATTTCCAGGCTACCTACTGAGTCAGTGTATGTGCTATGCGTTGCCTCTTTGCCAAGGCCAGGGCATACTGGGCATGCCTCCTTCTGCCTACTGGGGCAGGCTCAGGTTGTTCCTCCTCTGAGTCACTCTGTGCCTGTGCAGGCCTTGGCAAAGGTGGGGGCTGTGTGGCCCTGCCCCATGTTGTTCCTGCTGCAGCTCTTTCCACAGGATAATATTGTGTAGCATAGCACATACCACGACAATTTGGGTACATGTAGTTGGTGAGTACTGCAAGGCTCCACCAGATGTGTCCAGGCACTGGAACCATGACTTGAGCATCCCAAACACATGCTCAGTTATGTTTCTTGTTTGTGTGTGTGCCTCATTATGGAGTTCTTGTTTGGGTGTGTGTGCATTTCTGATGGGTGTCATCAGCCACGGCTCCAGTGCGTATCTATCATCCCCCACTAGGTGACCATCAGGGATGTCCCCATTGACAAATCTCTGGTACAGCTGCATCAGATGCCAGATGTGGGAATTGTGATAACTTCCAGGGCAGCCAGCACACACATTCATTATTATGCCCTGGGCATCACACACAACCTGGCAGTTGATGGAGGGGAAGCCCTTGCAGTTGATGTTGACCCTACCCTGCTCACTGGGTGGTGCTTTGATGTTTATGTGCGTGCAGTCTATTGCACCCACTACCTCAGGGTATTCTGGTATTTGGTGGAAAAGATGCATATTGCTGGCCAGTGCCTCAGGGGAATTGGGGAAATATACTTGCTCACCGACATGTGATGATATGGCATCCAGGAACTGACGCAGTACCCTGGATGCTGATGCCTGTGAAATCCTCATCATAACACCAGTTGGTCTCTGGAAGGTACCTGTAGCTAGTATTCTTAGGCCAACACATACCTTGGTATCCACTGGGATGGGTTCCCCTCTGTTGGTTCTGTGTGTGAGGCGTGGCTGGCACAGCTCAACAATTTGCTGCAGGAGGTCTCTGTCCACCCTATAGCACTCCACTATCTCCAGCTCATGTAGTCCCTGGTAGGTTACCCTGGGTCTGTACAATCAATCTCCTTCTCCTCACTGTGGGTTGCTCAGCAGCATTCACAACATCACCACCCTCAGCACCTTGCACATGCTGGTTTATGATAGCAAGAGCAGCCCCTAACATTTTGTCTGACTTTAAAGTTTCTAAGTTTTCCCTCTTTGTATACTGCAGTGTTGCAGAGTTCTTGGGAAAAAACAGGGAAGAATGTTGTTTGCAGAGTTTAAAGTGCTGGGCTGGGCTGGGCTAGTCTGCTACCTGTGTAATTAGCTGATTCTGATATATTTCACTTGGCAGCTCTGCTAGCTCTCCTTGGTTAACTTCCTACTACTTCTTTTCCTTCCTTTTCCCTTTTCTGTTTCTGCCCAGGACAGCGCCACACAAATGAGTGCATACGAGCTCACATGCATGCACATGCTGTGTGAACGTTTGCAAGAAATTACAGATATACTCACGGCATACACCTTTGGTTTCTGGATTTCAAAAAGGACAACTGTAGACACGCTTCTTGCAATCCTGAGCAACTCAGGGCAAACACAAGACACTGTGCTCCAATAAGCTTACAGCCTTTCTGACACACCCCCTCATGATGTTACCTATATTCTACTCTACTACTTACCTACTCCTACACTTACACTCTTGGGACATGGCTCACATGCTGGAGAAAATTGGGATTCACTATCCTTATCCTCATTTGCATAGGATTGCCTACTAATGCATGGTTACATCTCTCACACTGAGCTCCCCCCTTAGCAACCAGTACTCAGTGGCCATGTTGTCTTCAGCCTACCATTCACCTGCATGGCAGGATAAGCTTTTTACTGACAATGGCTATTTTTGGCTATTTTAAAATTATTTTCTGTTTTTTTAAAGCATCGCACGTTTGCGCAGTGCTGCGCTACACTTAAACATTGGAGATAGGGGAAAAATGTTAGATTTTAATCATTTTAAACATTTATAAATGCCAATGGCCTTATAATTGGACATTGGTATGCTTCCTCAACTGTATGCATCCTTTATTTGGAGCTGTCCTAGTTCCGTTTAGCTATTTGCAGAATGGTACTCTGTTACCAACAGAGTACATTTCTGCCGAAAACACTAATCTTCCACGGACAGCTTAGTGTTTCCTGGATTGCAAATTTACCTAATTTGCATAGCTTTCAGCAGCAAATGAGGTAATTTGCATACCATGATGCAGTCTGTGCAAGAGTAGCTTTAGCAGCTCTCGTGCACACCCCTGCTGGCTGTACCTGGATCACACAGCAGACATATTGCCTCCGTGATCATCTACACTCTTCTTGCACTCCGTGCAAGCGTTCGTAAATCTGGCCCACTAACTATATGAGTTCTTCTAATGATTATATCTCTTACACTTGGCTTGGTCTAAAACTGTATAAAAATATCTTGCATAATGTCTAACAAAATTTTTGAAGCAATTAATTCTGCAAGACTATATAATAATGATTTTTTCTGCAGCATCTTGCCTCTAAATCAATACGTTCTCTTGTATTTTTTTGAGATAGAGTTAATTGTTTTTATTGTGCTGTTAATACTACAGTATAAAATTTGTCTTCTAAAAAGAAAATTCTCAATTGTATATTTCAATTCTTTACATAAGTTCGGAAATAGCTGTTTTTTATCTCAGAAAATTTAACATAGGGTTGATGAAAGCATTCTTGAGGAAGAGTGAGGGCTTCCTTCAGATTCTGCCAGATAAAGTCAAATTTATTTATTTATTATTTTAATTTGTTATACTTTAATGCTCCTTTCTTCTTTATGCTATGTAACTCTTTGAATGTTAATACCTCTGTCAGAGGTAAAGGAGAAACTGTTCTCTCCTTCTTTGTCTCAATGTCCATTTGTTCTTGCATTTGTTTTTCCTAAATCCATCCTTCCATCCCCAACCCCTTTTTCCATTTTTTTCACATGGCGTTGGGACGTCACATAAACATTGGCAATCATCTAGAGCCAAGTTTCACAAAATGATGTTTTCAAAACTATTCTGAATGAATACAATTTACATGTAAGGGTAGCCATTGCCTTCAAAATGATCTCTGAGTTGTAAGTGCGTAACACAATTTAGTACTGAAAAAAACAATGGTATGAAATAGAAAATAAAATAGAAATGAAATAGAATCTCCTCCTCAGGGACACTCCCTAATAGTATTAGTGACCACCTACCTGCCTTTATACTACATAAATCTACCCCAACACTATTTAAACACCAATATAAGCAAACTAGGGACTTATCCCATTTTTGCCCAACAATCCTTAATGAAATTTTACAAAGCATTAATTGGGATTACCAAAAATTTCTTCCATTTGACAAGGCTGTTGAGTTTTTCAAGTCAACATTTTTCAGGATCTTAAATAATTTAGCCCCACTCTGTCAAAAGAGAGTAAAAACTAATCATGCTGGCTGGCTTATCAAGCCCACTAAGTGACTCATGACTGCCAGAGACAGAGCATGGAAAGCATGGCAAAAAAAAAAAACAAAATTCCCTCTGACCTAACACCATATAAACAGCTTTGTAATCAAGCAAAGTGTCTAGTCATCAAATATAAAAAAAGAACACTACCTTAGTCTACAAAACCAACATAAGCAAAACCCAAAAAATTCAAGAGCTCCATCAGTTCCTTACTAAATCCAGGCTCAAATAATAATCCTTGTCCAAATCTGGATAAAACACCAACTGAAATACCTTGCTCTTTAACTCATATTTTATTAATACCATAGCTAACCTCACCACCACCTTTCCACAAACTAACCTCACCCGTTCAGATCCATCTTCACAAATTACCTTTACTTTATCATTACCCAGCTTTTCTCTCTCACTTATACGTACCACCACTATAAAAATACTGCTTCTTAAACTCAAACCTGTCAACAACTCCCCTGACAGCCTACCTCCAGAATTCTTACAAATATCAGCCAGCTTTATTGCCTACCCCATCAGCATACTTCTTAACAAATCTATTCATGAATCCCACATACCTTTTATACGGAAAAAAGCATATATTTTCCCTCTCCATAAAGGAGGTGATAATACTGACATTTCCGACTTTCGATCTATTGCTATCATCTTACCCAGCTCTACGATCTTAGAAAAAATGCATTCACACTCAACTGCTTAATTATCTGCTTAATAACCAAATAATTTCTCCTACTTAGCCTGGTTTTAGGCCTGGTCACAGTACTACTACAGTTCTAATATCCTTCATGGATACAGTTAACCAGGCCTGAGATCCTGGAAACATTTTTTCTTCTCTCTCTCTTGACCTCTCTAAGGCCTTTGATACGGTCTCCCACCCCCTTCTTCTTACTAAACTCTCTAACTTAGGCATCTCTCCCACAACCCTAAACTGGTTCTCAAACTACCTCACAAATAGGCAATAATCTACCAAGTGGCAACATTCTTTCTCTCCATTCATTAACACAACCACAGGTGTTCCCAAAGATCCATACTTGGGCAGCTTCTGTTCAGTATTTTCATCAACAACTTCCACAACACTCTTACCCAAGGTACTGTCATCCAATACACAGATGACTCAACCATCATCTGCACTGCCAAGTCCATATCAGAACTACAGCAATTCACACAAAGTGCCCTCACTTCTACCGAAACTTGGATGTCCAATAATGATCTCACCCTAAACCCTAACAAAAGTAAACTTGTGCCACTTACACTTAAAAAACACCATCCTAAACAAG
Organism: Protopterus annectens; assembly: GCF_019279795.1. Classification (NCBI taxonomy): domain Eukaryota; kingdom Metazoa; phylum Chordata; order Ceratodontiformes; family Protopteridae; genus Protopterus; species Protopterus annectens. The sequence continues at coordinate 1,918,603,370 of NC_056733.1, read as the reverse complement.
AATTAATTCAATATTCATTCTCAAAATAGTACTAATTGTTCCAAATACAAAACTGCTAGTTGTCATCATAGATGAAAGCTTAACATTTGACCGACATATTCACAGCAATATTAAAAAAAAACATCAAAAACTGGGCATCCTCTATAGACACAACTACTTCCTCAACTACTCTGCAAAACTATCCCTAGCCTCTTCCTTTCTGATATGATCTCAGCAACACAGTCCTCCTCTTCTTACCAATATCCAGTACTCTCTGAAATCCAAACTTGACACGTGCTACAATAAAATTGCTAAATTTGTAACCAGTGTAAAATATTCATCTCACCACTGTACCTCATTACACTTACTAAATTGGCTAGAACTCACACATTATCTTATGTATTTTCAATTAACCACTACAAACAAATTTCTACACAAGGCATCAAATTGCCCTGCCCTTTCTTCTCTACTTCCATCCAAATAGACCTCTATGATCCAAAAAACAATTGCTCCTGAATGTAGAAAAGCCAAACCTCTCAGCTGGTCATCTGCTCTACTCTTTTACTATTGAAAAACAATGGAATAGCCCCACCATAAATTAGGACTAACAGCAGTTCCAGCTCTTTTTAAAAAGTCCCTGAGATAACACCTTTCCTCTCTATGGCAGTGCACATGTGCCAAAAAGGCACTTCCCAAAACCTGACTCCCTCCTCTATACTACCACACCTTCATTTATTACTATTCTGCTATATCTATTTCTATCTCAAAACACATTAACTACATTGCTGGTACTGCCTGCTATATTTGCTCACCTGTATTCAAGCTTATAACTTCATAAGTGTTAATTACTCAGACTAAGCTACTCACATAAGTAACTTAATTATCCTAAATTATTATATTCTAATTGTGTAATCCACTTTATCCTTGATATTGTACTCTAACACTGCACTCTGATTTTAAATCGTCAGCTGTGACCCTTCTATTTTATTGTACTGATCTTGCTGATCTGTTCAAGTGTATTGTATCTTATGTACTGTGTATTGTTTATCTTATGTATTGTTCATTTTACAATGGAGCTTTTCTCCCAGGGCCACCACTGAAAATGGGCTCATTATGGCCCAGTGGACCATCCCAGTAAACAAATGCAAATAAATAAATGAAGCAAGATCAAAAGGAAACAAGTCTTAACATAATACCAGTGCTTTGCTATCTTGGAAAGTTCATAAAATATGCTTTTTATCTTTTTTTTTAAAGTAGTCTATTGTATTGAAACACAAATTCCTACAGAATTTATCTTGTACTAAGCAGATACAGTCAGTCATCTGCTCAAGGTTCTGTACCTTTGCATATATTAGCACATTATAATCATTTTGCACTGACTTGTTTTTTTGGTTAAATAACTGGGCAATATAAAACGCTCAAGTCTAAAAATTGAATTAATTTATTTTTTTGACTTGGTATTTGAATAACCAAAAAAATGCAACCACTGAAATTGTAGAAATCAAAATGCTTCAGGGAATCCACCGCATGACACACAAGTTCTTTAAACAAAAGGTAAAATGCTGAGATCTTTCATCATAGATATGCAAAGGATTTCATCAGAACATTTTGAATGATTCTAGTAACACATTAAATAATCATTTAAATTAATCACATTGCAACTGCTGCCTAATGAAACAAACATCCTAAGTATTAAAAGTCAAGCACTGAATAAAAACATATGCTAAAGTTATACTATCATATCAATAGTATGAATACATAGCCCCCAATAATGTATTCTTGTTTATTCTTTTGCTTCAGCTGGATAGACTGCCGAACAATAGTGCCCCCACCATCCAAATGACTACACTAACTAGTCGTCATCTATCTGATAAAACAAAAGGGCTATGAATAAAAGAAACTCTCAGAGGCTAGCAAACTGCTATCTCTTCTTAACCAATATCACAGTGACTTGCGCATTCAAACAAACCCTTCTCAATGATCCTCAGTGCTTGACCAACCTGACCAGGATATTAAGGCTGTTTTGTCTGGTTACTTGGGATCACACAATAAGTGATCAGACTTCTTAGCCCTCAGGATATTCTGTAGATGATAATTGATAAATTGTGTGATTTCTTATCATTATAAGTGTGTGTGTGATATCATCATATCACACACACACACACACACACACACACACACACACACACACACACACACACACACACACACACAAACACACACACACACTCAAGTCTCTCAGCAACAGATACTGTTATGACTCTGTCAAAGTCCATGTTGGCATGAATGACTTGAGATGTACCTCTCTGGACTATATGAAGAGAGACATGATTGAGCTCGCTGATTATGTGTCCCAAGCAAGTATGTCCCTAACTTTAAGCAGCATTCTGCCATCACCCAGAATTATGCCTCAATACAAACAGAAAATGATTGACTTTAACAATTGGCTTGGTTTCTGGTGTCATTCCAGATATGATCGACAGACAACGATGTTCTGCCAGAGATGGCCTGCATCTCTCCCACCTGGGCTTAAGGCTTCTGGCAAAGGCTCTTGCCTCCCCTATAGTGCCTTTTTTGGAAAAGTGATGAGTTTAAAACTACCAACATAAAAATTTCAACAAAACACAAATTAAAGGTCATGCTGCTAAACACTAGGAGTCTAAACATGAAATTGCACTCACTGCAACCATTCCTAACCCTGGAAAATGCTGACATCTGTGCAGTCACAGAAATCTCGTTCAAAGTTGTGGAGAGCACCCCAGCCTTACCTGGTTACTCATCCTATCATACATTCAGATCCCAAACTGTGGGCAGCAAAGCCAAAGGAGGTGGAGTTGCAATATAGATTAAAGACATACACACCTCCAGGCTGGTCAAACAGTATGATGCACAGGAGACACTCCAGATGCAGTTAACCATTGACAAGACCCCTATTCAAATAATAGCTAGCTACCAGCCCCCAAATCTGACTCAAGATGCCCACTCCGCCTATTTGGACCTGTTCAAATCTATCAAGATTCAACCCTTTACCCTGATCCTGGGTGACTTTAACTTCCAAAATATAGACTGGAAGAACTACTCATGCCAGAACACAAATGCCTAGAGATTCCTTGATTTTGTCAGTGCAAATGCCTTGGAGCAGCTAGTTGATAGCCCCACAAAGGGTGATAATATCTTGGACTTGGTATTAACCAACATGAATAACCACTGCAGCATCCTTATAGTATCATCCTGCCTGGTAAGATACGACCACAAAGTGGCCACTTTCGAAGTCACCATCTCCCCCAACCGCCCTCTAGCTAGGATCAGACATAAAAACTTCTCCAACACTGATTACAGCCTCCTGAGGGATGGTATAAACAACTTCACAGGCCCCTCTTCCTTTTTGTTAGGAACTGGCAACAATATCCAAAACTACACCAAAGCACTATACGAGCATTTATATAGATTCATGGAATCAAGAATACCTGACAGGACTAAATCATTCTCCGCAAGGAAGAGTAAACCTGTCTTGTGGACATCTGCAATAAATAAGCTTTATAACAAAAGGAAAAAATAGCTGTCCAAGACCAAGAAGGAGCAGGTGCCCAACTGGAAGCAATGTCTCTTTAGTCTGAACAAGCAAATAAGAACACTAGTGAAATCCTCCAAAGCAAACCGAGAGCAAATTGGCCACATCTACTAGAGACAATCCTAAGGTATTCTTCACATATGTTCGCAACCTCAAAGGAAACACCCAGATCTGTTTAGAACTGGTGGTCAAGGACACCATATATACAAATGCTGAAGATATAGCAGACTTGCTGGCTGATAGATTAAGTGAAAAGTTTACCCCTCTGTCCCCCCATTAGTAAATCAGGATATCCCAAGTACCTGCCCCTTCCTCTTATATCTAGGGAACATGTCATCACTGTTCTCCCAAAGGCAAAAAATACAGCCTCCATGGGACCCAATAACATCCCAGGCTGCAACCTACATGAACCCAGGCAGGAACATGCAGCACCATTAGGGCACCCTATTCAACCAAAGTCTGAGTACTGGCTTCATTCCAGCTGAGTGGAGGACAGCCACTGTCATTCCTTTACACAAAGGTGGACCGTCCACCGATCTGGGAAATTATAGACCCATCAGCCTAACTTGCCTGATCTGTAAGGCCATGGAATGGATTATCATGGACCTCATTAACAAGGACATTGGCAACCTCCAAACACTTGATCCCACACAGTTTGGCTTCATCAAGGGGAGGTCATGTCTGCTAAATTTGGTTGACTTCTTTGAGACAGTCACCAAAGTCATGGAGGAGGGGAAGATGGTGCACACCGCCTACCTTGACCTGGCCAAAGCCTTTGACACTATTCCCCACTCAGGCATAATAGAGACACTGTCTCATCTAGGCATCAATCCATATGTTACCAGATGGGTAGTAAACTGTATCACTGATAGAACCCACATAGTCAAAATAGGGGAAGCCACTTCAAGTAGTCGACCTGTAACAAGCAGTGTACCCCAGGCTTTGGTCTTGGGGCCCCTGTTATTTGGGATATACTTTTCTGAGGTGCAGGCCAAAACCAGTGGGCTATGGCTGACCAGGTTTGCAGATGACTGCAAGCTGGGTGCTGTCATCAATTCCCCTAGTGATCTGGACATCCTCCAACAGGGTCTCTCTGACAAATGACTGGTGCCAGAAGCATGGCTTCAAGCTGAATACCAAAAAATGCATCATCATCCCCTTTGCGGAAAGTGACATCCCCACAAATTATCACATTAATAACAATGTTCTAAGCAGGGATTTGGGCATCCAGGTTGATAGCAACCTGACTTTTGACTACCATTTTGCTTCCGTTGTACAGAAAGCCTTCTACATGGCCCACCCCATAAGTAAGGGTATCTCATCCAGGCACAAGGAGGTCATAACATCCCTGTATTCTTCCCTTATAAGGCCCATTATTGAGTACAACACCCCTTTCAGCATATACCTCTCAAAGCACATGCAGCAGCTGGAGAGACCACAGAGGTTCCTCACCAGAAAAATCCAGGGCCTCAAACATCTATCATACACAGATAGGCTAAAAGCCCTATCCGTCTAATCAGTTTCATACAGACTCCTCAGAGGTAACCTCTGTCTGGCATACAAGGTGATCACGGACCCCACCTTGATGGGACTGATGCATATCCGCATGTCAAGTTTCACTTGAGTAACCTGCATGCACTGCCTCAGCCTGGTCTGTGACATCAACAAGATGAGTTGGCAGGACAGATTTGTATCCCAAAGACCCCCCCTCCCATCTATAGAATTATAGAATAGACTCCCTCTCCACATCAAGCAGAGTACCTCTTTATCCCTTTTTAAGCACAACTGAATGAGTAACAGAAAATATACCGCTGGGATTCTACCCATGTCCCTGATGGACAGGAGCATTGGGTGCTGATTTGTCTAAACATGGGCTAAACTCTTCGCTAGGCTTATAAGGGCCTCAGGGTCAATAGCCTAGTAACCTCTTAGATGATCCTAGGACTAAGTAAAATGAAAACAAAGAAATGCCCAGAGATCTCCCTGAAAGACCATTAACTTTGCTTTGAATCAGTGAAAACAAAACAAAGCAAAACAAAAAAAAACTTCATTTTCAAACTCTCCAGTTAGTTGAAGAAGGCAAAATAGTCCTGTAGTCACAGAATTTATTATTATTAATTTTATTTTACATTTGTTTACCAGGAAAGTCCGACTGGGCATGGATCCCATTTTCAGTGGAGGCCCAGGGATAAAATCTTCACAAAGATTAGTACAGCAAATACAGTAAACACAATGTTGTTGTATCTTTCGACTTTTCCCGGTTTGGGGTCACCACAGCGGAACTCCGGTCTGTTAATGATTGGCAGTACATTTTTACGTACCTACTTGCCAGGCCTGATGCACAACCTTCAACAAAGGTACGCCCATTCACACGTCTCCACACAGAAGACGCTTTAGCTGAGAATCGAACAGGACAACGTCTTACTGTGAGGCAACAACGCTACCGCAGCACCACCACCGCAGCAAACACAATACACATGTTAATAATGTACACTACAGTTGAACAATACAGTTGAAAGGACATTTTGTTCAGTCGTTCATCAGTGGCGAATACAGTAAACACACATTGATTAAGAGTATAGAAAGGCATTGTTGCAAGCTTTCATGGAAGGATAAGGTATGATATGATCTAATTAAATGAAGCTATCCAGGGTAAGAACAGTTACATTACCAGGAATTGTGTAAATGGGAGCAGAGGAGTTTTTTTTAATTACTTTTGTTATCAGTGGTCCTTATACCTACAGGGATGGTATTCCATAATTTTGCAACAGAAATGGAAAACAAGGAGTCCCCGAGAGATTGTTGCTTTTGCCTGTGTCAGACAGTGCTTTATTGGTGGATCTTAACAGGCATTTGTTGGAGTAGATATTAAGTAAACCTTGAAAAGCAGGAACTCTATCAGGATAATATAGAATCTGATGGGCTATTGTAATCTGATTATATGGGAGCTGGTTGGGTAATTCTAGCCAGGACAATTGCTTGATTGCTATGCAGTGATGCATCCTGATTGTTGAGTCAGTAGCAAACCTAGCTATTTTATTGCAGCAGGTGTTTAGTTTGTTAAAGTCTGCTTTGTTAGGTTGTTGAATATGGGGAAGCATAGAGAGTGTGGACAGTAGGTGGGTTCTTGCAATGGTGGATTTACTGTCATTGTTTAGGTACTTTTTGCATCTATATAGGGTTCTGAGTTTTTTTATGGACTTTATTGTCTGTGCAATATGCATATCAAATTTCATGCTGTGATCTATGATAGCTCCTAGAAGTTTGGTGTCTTGGACAGGTGTGATAGGGGTGTTATTGGCTGAGAATATTGTGATTGGTGGTATGGGGTCTAAGGTTCTAGAGGGATAGAATATCATTAGCTGTGTTTTACTGGGGTTAAATATTAATTGAGAGTTGGCTAACTAGGTTTCACCAGTGATAAAGGACTTGTGTTTCAATTCCTGGAGTTGAGGGAGTGATGGGGTGGAGGAGATTAGAGTGATGTCATCAGCGTACTGGACTAGCGTGGTATGCCAGGTAGCTTTGTGAAGTTGGTTGGTGAATATGTTGAAAAAAAGAGGTCCAAAAATGGATCTTTGGGGGGGCCCTAGGGTGACAGATAGGAGGGGAGATAAGGAGTTTTGCTATTTTACTGCTTTTTGATGGTTGGTTAGAAAGTCTTGAAACCACTCTAGTGTGGGGTGGCTGAGATTAAGATAAGAGAGAACAAAAAGGAGTTTGGGATGGGAGACAGTATTGAAGGCCTTGAAGAGATTTAGGAAGACAGTGGATACTAGGTTACCATTGCTTTGATGTTGGTTTATTGTGTTGGTAAAGCTAATAAGGGCTGTGGTAGTACTGTAACTGGGATGGAATCCTTGCTGGGTGTTGGTTAGCAGTTTATTATTGAGGAGATACTACATTATTTGGGAATGTGTACATTTTTCGAGGATTTTAGATAAGAGAGATAGGATGGCAATTGGATGGTAATTAGTTCCACAGAGTTACCTCCTTTGTAGAGTGGTATTATATGCAAAATTTTCCACATTGAAGAAATGCATTTTCTGATAAAGAGCGGTTAGTGAGCATGGAGGCTGGGTAAGAGAAGGCTTTGGCTGTAATCATTAGATATTCTGCAAGTAATTTGTCAACGGCCAGAGTTGTGGGTTTAAGCCTTTTTAGGTATTTTTATACTGTGCTAGTTGGGACAGGCTGTAAGGAGAAAAGGTTTTGATCTGCTGGTACTGAAGATAGGTTTGGATGAGAAGTGGGAGAACTACTATTGATGAGGGCTACGATGGATTTGGTGAAGTGTTCGTTGAATTGGGTGGCAATATTATTGTTGGTGGTGTCAATGGTTGGGGATAGAGTACTGGTCTTTCCTGGTTGTAGGATTTTATTAATGGCAGCCCAGAATTGTTGTGGGTTATTTTTGTGTTTGGTTTGAATGCCTATACAGTGGTTCCTTTTGTCTATTTTAATTTGATTTTTGGCTTTGTTCCTTGTATGCCTGTCTATTAGTTTCAGTTTTATTTTGATGCCATGAGTGCTATGCTTTATCTCTTTGTTTTAATAGTAGATGGGTATCTCTGGTCAGCCAGGGGGCATAGTTGAATTTAGTTCTGACAGTTCTGATAGGGGCAAGATGATGTAAAATGTTTAGAGAAGTGTTACTGAAGTAGCCTACAGTACTTTCCAGAGAGAGATGAGTGGTCTCCAGTTGCATTGATTAAGTGCAGATATGAAGTCATGGATTTTGAAATTCTTTGTATACCGGATTTGTTGGAGGGTGGAGGATTTTAATGGATTCACTTCGTGTCTAATTATGAATGTGGGAAGGTGGTCGCTAAGGGTGTCTGGAAGGGAGCCTGAGAGGTAGGATTGAGATGGTCTATTAGTAAGTCTAGGATGGACTCCTTTTTTTGATGCTTTATCTACCTGTGTTGTGGTTTTGATTAGTTGAGTGAAACCATGTAGGTTAATGTGGTTAGTGGGGTGGATCGAGTTATAGGAGGACCAGTTGATATTAACATCACCTAGTATGATTGTTCTTGGGGAAGTTTTTGGGATGTCCATTGTGGAATGGATTCTACTGTGTTAATGTTATTGCCAGGGGGGGGTATATAGGTACTAATTATATGCAACTGTTTTTTGAGTTGATTTTCAGCTTAGTGAACACAGTTTCTGCATTATTCAAGTTGGGTTGTTTGGTGGCTAACAATTCAATGGTCAGGTTGTTTTTGAAGAGGAGAACAATGCCTCCACCTCTTTTGGATATTCTGTCTTGCATAAGAACATTGTAACCGGGTAGAACAAAGTCATTATTACTGTTTAGAGGTTTTAGCCAGGTCTCTGTGAGGAGGACTCTGTTGGGGGGGAGTAGAGGGCCAGGGTAGCGTGGAGCTCTGGGATTTTGTTCAGGAAGCTCCTTATGTTTATGTTGAGTATATCTGTTGATCTCCTGGGGCAGGTTAGAATATTATTTGTCTGGTAGTGGGGGGTTGCACGAATGGAGTTAAAATATTCCCCTCTGATAAAGAATTATGGTCCAGAGTAATGGAGTAAGAAAAATATATAGCTACAGTGACAAATGCTTAACACTGGCTGTGGTTTCTGCTACTACTGTTAAAATGTTTGAAAACAAGCCTCTACAAAATTCTTGTGGAGTTAATTACTGCAGGTAGACCACTTAGCTTCATGAGGTGCAGAGCCTGCTGTGGAGAATTCCCAGTTTAGTGGAATCTTTAATCAAAAGGTCAGTTTTCTAGAATGAAAATGCAACCAAATTCTGACACCTATTTTTATCAAAGCAAGATATATGAGAGACAGAATCAGTTATTGTTAAATAATTTGCTTTTTAGTGTGCCTTAAATTACATATTTACTGTCATGCTGACTACATGTTTCCTAAAGAAAGAGACAAGCATTATGGTTTTGAGCAATTGCATCACATTTTACAAGCCATGCCTGAAAAGATTATACTCTTTTTAGTACCTGACTAAGTACTGTAGGTTGAATACAGTCAACATAAGAGTTTTACTTAGTTGTTCAAGATAATCAATCCTGAACTGATTTGGTTTAAAACTGCATTATTAACACCCCTTTAAATGTTTTCTAAGAGCAGGGAAAATACTCTGCTAGAAAATTACAGAATTATAGCATATCCTGTAAGGAAACAAAAAGCTAAAAATAATTGTAATGGTAACAAAATAAATGTAAACATATATGAAACTGCATCTAGGCCAAGTAACCGCACAATGCCTCAGCAGGAATCGATATTTTGGGAACCAGCCATTAAAGGACCACAGACTTTAAAATATACCACATTCTTGAAGTAAATGTACCAGAGCTTAATGGACTCGGGAAGCAAAGCAGCCAATATTCTTTGTGTAAGACTGTTTCTCCAAGTCTATTAATACATTAGCTCTGTGAATGGTTGACATTTGAGAAGAAAGGCTCTTAATGTGAATTTTTTGAACAATTACATCTTCCTCTGTAGCTTCTCAGTAAAACGTCCTTCTTTTGAGAAATCTCCTTTAATGTTGATTTTCCCCATCAACAACAAAAAAAAATAGTGGAGAAAGTTTACTTTTTATAGGGAAACCGTTTTGTTTCACCTGGAAGAGATATTGTGCTGTAACTGGTGAATGTGCCGGATTAGGATCATATTATGTCGACCTATGGACTTATGGAGGCTTAAAAGAGATGCATGTAACTCAAATGTGAATCTTGTTTGCTCATTCCAGTCTGGAAATTCAGCTGTGGTGCAGCAGGTTGAATACTATTTGTGGCACTGTTTTAACCGCAACTTTGTTGATCTACTGCTGGGGGGTTAGACAAATGTTCCTTTTAAGTGGGGTTAACAGTGTAGTCTAGATGTTAGGTGACCAAGGCTGAAAAGGAGTTTTAGTTGGAGCCATTTCCTCGTATAGTGTAACTAAGTTAGGATAACCCCACAAACAAATTAGCATTGAGTTGTATGATGATATCACTTATAGAAATAACATGATGTTCTCAAAGTGTAAATGAGTATGGGTATGTATATATTTTTTGCATATACATTTGCTGACAGGAGAATAAGAGGAATGGATCTATCCTATTTGTCTGTAGTTACTGTACTTGTTGATTTGGGTAAGCTTTGGACAAATATACATTCATGAGCAGATTTGAAGAAGCAGTATTTGTAAACTTCTAGGAAATGGCTGACAATTTAGTAGCAGTGACTACACTGAAGTGCTGATCCTTGATTCATGAAGGGTATAGAAATGTAAACTTACGTATGAAACAGTCACTAGAAATTGCACTCTCTCTCTCTCTCTCATTCACCTCACATCTCATTAAGCTTTAGCAATACGAATTTTCCATTCCGCTGTTGAGACCTGTTTAACAGCCTAACTTACAGTGTGAAACAAATGTAATCCACAGTCGTCAAGCTGGATCTGGTATCCAACATGTGACCTAGAGTATGATAGGACAAATGTAAAGGAATACCAAGGACAAGCATAGAAAATCTGACTTTAGTTTAAACCTAAAAAAAAAAAACTTTTATAAAACTTATAGAAGGCAACAATGTAATCTTCCTGCTGGGAGGGGATTAGAAGCATAAACCTACAATAAAAAACAAATCTAAGGTTACAAGGAGTGGGGAGGGGGAATATGATGACGGGACAACAAAAACAAGAGGATGATCATCTAATAAGTAAACCATTTGTTGACTTTTGTACTGCTACATATCAGGCCTGTTGATGTGGGCTATGCTTTTTTTTTATGAAAATATGACCCCTTACTAGCCTAACAAGAATGGAGAGCATGCCAATTGTGTAAAGAAGGGGTAGGTTCCTTTCAGTGAGGCTCTTCTAGTGTTATTCTGTGCCATTTGCTCCATATTTGCCTGAGTTCTTCTTTGGGGACACTGTATTTAATTAAAGTTTAGCCTAGCTAAGTGAAAGCTTGCAAAAGTCAAAGGACTTCCCATGGATTTACTCATTAATATTACGGAACCTCTTAGTCACAGAGTTTTATTAAAAGAGTATAATCTGTGGCATCCATTTGTTGATATATCATTCTCAGTGAGGAATGTAGATAGATTAAACCTTCATCTCAGTGATAGCGTATATTGTTAAAGACAAGAAGGTGGACTGCTTGGATTTTATTGCTTGTATCTGAAGGGTTCTGTAGTAGAAGGAATATTAAAAGGTCTGGTTGGGCAGGATAACTCTCCTTTGAATTGGCCTTTAAAATGGTCAGGTTACTGTTGGAGAAAAGGAAACCTGAGTTTATGCCATCAAAAGCCAGATGGCTAAAACAATATGTTTGAAGCCACCCTGATCAGATTCAAGGTCAACTGGGTGCCCAAAGTACTTCACTCACTGGTTTTAAGACACAGGCAGATATCAGTGATTAGGAGAATGTTATTTTAATTTTTTTTTGGCGGGGGGGATAAGCTCACTGGAGACATGTGTCCTTTTTTATAGGCTACCCAGAAAGTCACAAATAAGCAACTAATCTACTATTTGCAGATATACAAGTGTTCAAAATATGTATAATGACCTATATAAACCCTAGCTTAAAGATGAAACTAGCTCTACCAACTCCTTCTGAAATCATTTTAAACTGGACAAATTAAATGTAATGCAGATCGTAGTCTCAACATATTTCATTTATAGAAGTAAGGTATGCACTTTAAGATCTTTAGAGTAATAAAAGCTTCAGGACTATATGGATTTCCTTGAGATTTTTTCTTTTAAATAGTGTCCTTACAGTTAAACTCTGGACATCTCTTTTAGCTTAATATAGTTATTCATGTAAATTTGTCTCATCCAACGTGACAGTATGCATGCATACATACATACATACATACATACATATGTATGTGTGGTACATGAGCAAGGCAATGCCACATTTAACTTTATTTCATGCAGGTCATTTTCCTTGCTGAACCATAACTAAAATATGTATAAATATTACTCCTTTCCACTGAAATCCTACTTTATTGACAGTTACACCTATACCCCAAGCAATTTATCATTATTGCACTAGGAATATTATTATAATGTTAATACACAGAAGTCTCTGTAGTTACATTACCATTAGATGCAGATAATATATTTGATAAAATGTTATAGCAGTTTAAGTTCCACACACTTAGAAGGTTTTGGTATGAAGATCAGTTTGTAACTCTCATATTTAATCTATATTCATTACTAAAAATGGCAGTTAAAATAGTAATGCATCCATATTTAGAGAAAATCACTGTGCTCTTTTCAGTTAATTATTTTAATTACAGTGACATTAGAACCCTTGAGCAAAATATATGTTGATCCTGGAAAATTTAAGGCATTGGGATGCAAGATCTTCATCACAACATTTCCTCACGATGCACTGCTATATCACACTTTTGAAGATATTATTTGAAAAAAAAACAGGGGTGAAATATATATTTTATATTCTGTAATATAAAAGTGTATCACAAACAGAGACAAAGTGAAGCTTCAGATGTTCAATTATATAATCATAAAGCAGATAAACTGAAACATCTCTTTAAATGCAAGACAATTCAAGAAATACTTGGAATTAACTGCATGGTCTTTACTGAATAATATAACAAGCAAAAATTATGATGCATTCTGTTAAGAAAGTTACATTTATTTTTATATACTTCAGAGCATAGCAACAGTTGAATGAAAAATGCAATGGAATGTTTATTTTTTTCCAAATGATTCTACTCCTGCTGTCTTCAGGACCATTACACAGATAAGCTATTTTACTACATCATTTAACATGAGCAACAACACACTAAGGGGGAGAGCCATGCTTTGGACATTTAGTCAGAAAGGAAAGGGAGAGCTGTGTCTTATCCCAGCAATTTATTATGCAACATTTCAGTTTACCGTTATACTAATACAGCTTTCTTCATCTTTTAATGCTGAATATATATGCAGACACTGACACTGTGCTCACTGGTGCACTAAATACACAAAGACAGTCAGCTCTGGATTAATCACCAGCTCACTATGAAAACATGAGCACTTTCTTTGTATATATTTCATATTGCGTACATCTTTAAAATCAGCTGTTCCCTATCCATTAAATCCAGGAGTCAGACAAGTATGGTGATACAAGCCAGATGGCAATACATAAGTTCCCTAACATAAAAACATGCAAAAATGCTAACAGGATTATTATCGGCTCCAAAAATAAGCGTATGAGTTTGTATTCCAGCAATAGACATATTTGATTTCGGCAAGCTCAGTAAAGTATATAGATTTCCATTAAAACAGACAGGAAATATCTGTTTCTTCAAAAGGCCAGAACATATCTACTTTATGTAGCGTCATTTTATAAACAGAGCAGTGACCTGGAGATATAATTACATCTAAGTATATTATATGCTAATTTATCGGACTCTGTCTTTGGCCCTTTGAAGCTCTGATCATCAGGCCCCCATAGTCCTCTAATGATCATTCCTTTGCCCTATACAGGCTAGCAATTACTATCACACATCTGGTTGGGGTGTCTTACAATTCCAGGAAGAATTTCCTTTTGGAACCCTAGTAATACATTTCTGTAGGCAGTAGAGGTGAAAGTTGTGAGCTGCAAGATATCATTCATAGATAACTTACTTTTCTTGCTGGCCTGACTCCCTTGCCTTGTAGTAGATGGTTAGCATATTACTGAAGCAGAGCCTACAAACCAAGTGTGCAGTTACCTGCATCAGGGCACCTGTCCTGGCTACAGTGCATGAATGTTTGCACATTGCTTGTTAGACAGTTGTTATGCTATCACCTGTAAAATGCTTGACATGTGGTGTCACTGCAACCTTCATGCGGGTATCATTAAACCAATGACTGTCAGAACAATCTCCCCTTTGCTGGTGTGACTCCTTTAGTGGACTGACCCTTCAACCAAAACTGTGTCAGATAGGGATCATTCATGACTTTACCTTCCTATTCCACAGAATTAGTGGTTGAATAAAACTTTCATTCAGGGTTTAACTCCATGCATTTTCAAACAATTTTGGTCCTGCAGGGAAAAGAGTCTGCAGCTTTCAATGTATCAAGAGGAATTTCAGAGAATGATGCTTTGACTAAAATATGTATGAAATTTCACTCAATGACTCATCACTGAAATTCAAAGTGCCTATTTTAAGTGGGGGTGACAAGCACTCTGCAGCCCTCTATAGTAAGCTGTGTACTTTGCTTCCTCCTAAATATAAACATCTATAAAGCTGTTGCCTGTTGCTGCAAAAGACCCCCATGCAACACCTTGCAAAAAGTTGCATATACTCAAAGGACTTACTGGATCCATGCCCCCCACAGAAAATGATTTTAAAAATGATACTGCCTTGATAGTTAACTTACTGCTGAAAAAATACTACAGTAACATTTATGAAATTAGCAGCATTTAATAAATATTTTTTTGCAGATCATGCCACTGTCATATATCACACAATCATGTGAACATTCTGGAATCAAGATTAAAATGATCTTGCATTTTCAGTTTTTTCTTTCTTTAAAAGCAATTCATGACTTTTTGGAAATGAAAGTAATTCATGATTTTTGTCTTCTAGTAAACTTTTTCTTATTCTTACCATGATTATATCTCAGCTATTTTTGCTGTCATATGTAACAGAGTTGCATCTCAGTTGGTGTTGCTGTCGTACACCTTCGTCTTCTACACCAAAACTAAGAAGACACAGACTGCTGCTAGCTATGATATATACACAGATTGCCATATTGCCAAATTGGCTGCTATTTAATGAAAAGAGTGACTCTGAAATGTGATTGTATATTTGTTCATCAACATTTTACAATTTTGGATGAATAGAATATTGAATGTATGCATGTAAGGTAGGTGTGGGTTTAAGAATCCAATGCCTGAATATTCAGATATTATGACAGTTTCCACACTAGGGGGTAGAGGTGTTTATGTGAGTATAGGCAGGCTATGGTTAGGTATAGTTTAGATAGGGCAAAGATGTAGTGTATTGCATATGTCCTAGCTGTCCTAATTAGTAGTAGTGTTATGGAAGGAGGATTTGAAAGGTTAGGTACAGGGTTAGGGTTAGGGTTGGCAGGCATTAGTTTGGTGATGCAGGTGAAATCCCCCCACCTTGCTCACCTTACTAATACCTGATAACCCTAATTCTGTACTTTAAATTTCAATAAACTTTTCTGCAATATTACCACTATTCAGACACTTTTGTTTGAATATGTAGATATGTGTTTTTTTGTGATTGATATATATATATATATATATATATATATACACTGTGTGTGTGTGTGTGTGTGTGTGTGTGTGTGTGTGTGTGTGTGTGTGTGTGTGTGTGTGTGTGTGCGTATATATATATATATATATATATATATATATATATATATATATATATATATATGGGTTTACTTGATATGGTCGACATTTCACAATGTCAAAATTCATATCGCCGAGACCATATGATTGACATTTGAAATGCTGACCATAAAAGTAGAACATAAAAAACAAACAAAAAAATACTTACCTTAACCCTGCTAGCAGAGGGGCTTTGCCCCCTGCACCCCCCGGAACTTAAATATACCAATTCCAAGATCGCACTACAGTGCGGAAATGGAAATCTTTCCATTCCGCACTGTAGGGAAATGCCGGTTCCCCATGGTTGACATTTCAAATGTTAATCATATGGTCTCGGCCATATGAATGTCGACATTGTGAAATGTCAACCATCTGAAGGGTACATATATATATATATACATATATATATATATATATATATATATATATATATATATATATGTATGTATATATATATATATATATATATATATATATATATATATATATATATATATATATATATATATATATATATATATATATATATATGTATATATATATATATATATATATATATATATATATATATATATATTAGTTTACTATCAATTGTGTGAACGACAAGCTGTCATCAAGTATGCTGCTGAAAATCAGATTGTCGTTTGCACAATGTCGTGTGTCCGACAAACTGGAGATCATGGTACAGTGGGGATTGGAATTTCATCCATATCACTACTGTAGTGCTATCTCGGAGTTGGAATATATTATTAGCATGGGGTGTGAGGGGCAGGGGGTGCAGGGGGGCTTGCCCCCCTGGTAAAACATGATATGTCATATAGGAGTTTGATTTACATCAGCTCCTATATGGATATCACGTGATGTTTTCGGTGAAGGTGTCGACTCAAATGTGTAGATCATTTGGGTCGACATTGTGTAGGAATCGTGATTCCAGGTTCGATGGTTTACTTTGCTATTGCAAATGGCAAATGTTTTGCCTTTCACAGTAATGATAGTAAGCCTATATATATGTGTATATATATCTATATATATATATATATATATATATATATATATATATATATATATATATATATATATCGTAATAAAACCGACTAAGCGAACTAATGAAGAAAAATAACAAATGACTAAAAAACTTCAAAACTAAACTAGGAGACTATGCAAATAAACTCACAGGCAATGCAGTTTCCTCAGCACATTCATCCTTTATTTGGTGTATAGGACTTCTTCAGAGAAACAATGCATACAAATGAAAAACAGTAAATGTGTCTGTTTAAATAGATAGAAGCATGCGGAACAACACAGTGGAATTGTTTAGAACCAATCAGTAATTCCTAACAACCTGTAGCAGCCTATAGATTCAAAAAATAATAAACCAAAATAATACATGTGTACTAGTAAGCTGAGCAAGACAGGGTTGGTAAAACAAATGTCCAATCAAATAGTAAAAACATTGCAAACAGCCTATAGAAAAGAGTTAAACCTAAAAACCAATAGAAACAGAGAGCTGGAAATAATATGAAGCTGAGAAAGTGAAGGAAAGGTCTGAAAGAATGTTAATGACAATAAAAAGAAGTACAAGAATGAAAATATCCAAACAAAAATAAATGTACTAATATATAGAAGGCTTAAAACTAAAAACAGAAATAAACGGAGAGACAATAACCTAGCAAATCCAGTGTAAAGCACATCTAATGTTAATACTGTCATTGAGTCCCGGTGCCGAATCGGCACCTAATTGAAGCTGCCATAATAATTCCTTCATTTCTAAGAGAGTGTTGCAGTCACCAAAAAATGGTGAAAGTTCCTCTAATACAAAGAAGGAAAAACCTGTGAAGTTTGAACATCTTGTGCTATGATAGCCTAAGGCATTAGAGTCGTCTTTTTTTCTGATCGCTGCCAGGTGTTCCTTCATTCTATCTGAAAGCTTTCTAAAAGTCTTTCCTATGTAGAAGGATTGACAGTGTTTGCAGACAGCTGCATACACTATCCAGTCAGTGTGGCAGTAATAGAACTGTCTAAAAATCACCTTGTAACCACAAAGTGGAAAAGTGTAAGAGCTGCCACACAAAATATGTTGACACACAACACAATGACCACAGCTAAACATTCCTGGAGGTTCTTGTTGAGTAGAAGGGATAACCATCTGGTATGGACGATCCCTGTTCTGAAAGCTGCATCTTAGATAAAAGGATTTTTTTGTAAGCAAAAGAAAGTTGTGGTCCAAGTACTTGTTTCAGAGTATCTTGACTGGAAAAAATATTCCAATTCCTGGTAATAATATGTCGAATAGCATGCATGTCTCTGCTGATAGACAGGGGGAAACTGCATAGTCTATTAGAGTTAACATTATGATTTCTACTTTCTGTGTAGCCAAAACATAGAATGGGCTTGTGCATAAACTCCCTTTCATGCTGGACTCTTTCCAACTCAATATCAGTGAGGTTTGTAGGGTAGTTTCTGGCTAGAAACATGAGTTTGAGAAAATTAGCCTCTACATTAAACTCATTATTATCACTGATGATGCGTGAGAGCCTAATGAATTGTCCACGAATCACATTCCTTTTAACAAAAGGCAGATGCTGGCTGCTGTATTCAAAAAAGTTGTTTCTGTAAGTCTTTTTACTGTGGATGGATGATTCTAATGTGTTAGTGGAGGGATAGATGCTAATGACAGTGTCCAGGAAGTTAATGGAAGTGCCTTTGCCAGAGATAGTGAAATCCAAGTAACTGATGCTATTCATAAGCTCAGTTATGAAAGAAGACAAATCATTTTGTGATCCCTCCCACACAAAAAAAATGTCATCTATGTAACGCCTGTAAAGGCGTACTGACATAAAGCCAGGAAGATGTAGCAGAGTCTCATATTCCCATGTACTCAATACGAGATTAGCAAAGGAGGGGGCCATTTTTTACCCCATTGCAACTCCTCGTACCTGCTTGTAGATCTTTTGGTTGAAGTGGAAGAAATTATTATTAAGAACCACTTTAACAAGTTCACAAATTGTGTTAACTTTGGCTGTGGAGAAGCCAGCGTACATGGAGAGAAAGAGTCTAACAGCTTCAATTCATTCTTGATGTGGGATGTTGGTGTATAGCGCCACAACATCGAGGGTAACTAGCAGGCATTTGTTGGGATTAATGTTTGCTTTTTGAAGATGGTTTAAGAAATCCCAAGTATCCTTGAGATAAAATTTGGTCACCTGTACTACAGGGTTAAGGATGGTATTGAGGTATTCTGATATCTTCTCAGTCTTAGTACGTTGGTTGAAAATTACAAGTCTGAAAGGGGGTTTACTTCATTTTTGTTCAATTTAGGGATGCCAAACATTTTCCCTATGCAAAGGTTAGGGACAAACATGTAAAGATATTCATCTAAAGAGATGTATTCTGATAGTTCGAGTATTTTCAAAGTAGAATCAATTTTATTGAATTGTCTGTTTACTTTATCAGTGTTCATGGCTATAAAGAAGGACTCCTCAGTAAGTTTGGCTTCAATTTTATAAATGTATTCATCTTGTGACATGAGCACCATTCCCGTGCCCTTATTGGCTTTCATTATTCTTAGTGTATGATCATTTTTAAGATCCTGTAAAGCACTCATTTCATTGGTGGTTAAATTGAACCATTTGAAATCATTGTGTTGGTTCAGAACCTGTCTGATGTCATGTTCCCATACTTTCATGAAGGTGTGGACTGCTTGATTTAAAGTAGGGTTGAACAGACTTTTGTTTTTCACAGTGGGCTGGTGATTATGACTGTAACCTGAGTCTGAATCTGATTGTTCACTTTCTTTATCTCTACGGTTGTGATGCCAGATCTTCAAGTTGAGTTTTCTTGTGAAAAGTCTGAGTTCAAGTAACGCATCCATAATGCTAGCTCTCTGCCCTGGGATGAACGTGAAACCTTTGCTAAATAACTGCATGTGTGCTTCTGAGAAAGTTCTAGCAGTTAGATTAAAAACTGGGCACGAGAGAAACTCTGGTTTGATGGTGCTGTCATTAGTTGTTAAATCCTGCGATGGCTCCTGGTTCTCATGGGTGTCCACATGGGAACATGACTGAGTCCTCTGATTCTCTCTCTCCTCCTTTGGCCAAATCTGTTCTGAGTCCTTGGTGCGTTCTTCTAGCTTGATGGTGCTGTCATTAGTTGTTAAATCCTGCAATGGCTCCTGGTTCTCATGGGTGTCCCCATGGGAACATGTCTGCGTCCTCTCTTTCCTTCTCTCCTCCCTCGGCCAAATTTTTCTGAGTCCTCGGTGTGTTCCTCACATCCCAATGGCCCAATTCTAAAAAATTACTGTTGCGATTGTCATTCAAAAGAGGCAAATTTTTAGCCATAATACTGGGGTCATTGTGACTAATGGAATTGTTCTCTTCCCAGATGCTTTCATGTAGAAGGGAGGATACAGTGGGTAACTCATCCTGTGGGCTAGGGCTGTTAAGTAACTGTTGTGTCTGTTCCGTACTGGTGGCAGTTGAAATAACATCCGTTAGAGGTGTTTGATCCTGTGACTTTTGTTTATATTGAAAGAAACGTTTTCTGTTGCCTTTGCTCCTTTTACTAATATAGATAGGGTACGCTGTGTTTTCGTCGTACTGTTTTAGGTCTCTGTATAGTTTATTTCTCTTTCTATTCAACAGCATTTCAGTGTGTCTTTTGATTTTATTACCGATTCCTTCAAACAGATGGCGAGATTGGTGGAAATCATTGTGCACTAAAATCTCATTGGGTAAAGTTTCTATTTCATCCTTCAGCCCCTTCAGTTTTATATCATTGTTGTTAACTAAAATTTTGAGTGTATTGATTCCTGCATCATTGTACACTTTAATCAGTTCATTGTGAATCTGAGAGCCAGCTGTAATGCCATTCGGGAATTTAAGAAATCTTAATCCTAGTGGCACTATGTTGTGATGGATGCAAGTGTTGAGATAGTAACTATCTTATTCGATATTTTTAAAAAGAGTCAAAGATTGTTCCAGCGAGTAAATTAGGTTTTTGCATATCAGTTTAGGGCTATCGATGTTATCATTCCTGAGGGTCTCCGGATTCTCAAGAAAAGGGTTACTAACTGTTTGTATTAACTGAAGTACTGATCCAGATGTCTGTAACGTATCAGTGTAGTTATTAATTCCTTCGATGTTCATTGTTAGGTTATTAGAATGTCCAAGAGGAGTAAAAAGTTGTGAAACCCGACTTTGGTTAAAACTAGTGTTAAAGTCTTGGTTGTTAGAAATGTTTCCTTTTTGTTGGAAAGAATTATTGCATTGTTCAAGTAAAAACTGTGCTCTGTTATTTGCCTGATTTATGGAAGACAACAGATCGGCTAACTCCATAGACTGCGTGCGTATAGATCTTTCTAAATTATCATGGCTTGTGGAGCCAGGCTCTATCCTGTGGTTATTCTCCATGTTTAGTAAATCGGAACTGTGATAAATCGTAATAAAACTGACTAAGCGAACTAATGAAGAAAAATACAAATGACTAAAAAACTTTAAAACTAAACTAGGAGAGTATGCAAATAAATTCACAGGCAAAGCAGTTTCCTTAGCGCTTTCATCCTTTATTCGGTGTATAGGACTTCTTCAGAGAAACAATGCATACAAATGAAAAACAGTAAATGTGTCTATTTAAATAGTTAGAAGCATGCGGAATAATACCGTGGAATTGTTTAGAACCAATCAGTAATTATAACAACCTGTAACAGCCTATAGATTCAAAAAATAATAAACCAAAATAATTAATGTGTACTAGTAAGCTGAGCAAGACAGGGTTGGTAAAACAAATGTCCAATCAAATAGTAAAAACATAGCAAACACCGGATAGAAAAGAGTTAAACCTAAAAAACAATAGAAACAGAGAGCTGGACATAATATGAAGCTGAGAAAGTGAAGGAAAGGTCTGAAAGAATGTTAATGACAATAAAAAGAAGTACAAGAATGAAAATATCCAAACAAAAATAAATGTACTAATACTGAATATGTGACAGACTCTTTCAATGTGGAACTTTGAGGAACTTCGAGGAACATGAACTTTTTAAGACCCCAAATGAGGTACGTTCCTCATAATGAGGTACACTTGAGAGGTATGATCATGCAGAAACAGGTTGCTAGCTGTAGGTTTAGAACACCAAACCCTGGAGTGGAGTACAACCTACCTGGAATGGATTCACACACTGAATACAGAAGGTCATACTGGGCATGCTCATACACTTAGAGACATGAAGCCCATGTCTGACAACACAGTGGACTATAAATATCTGTCAGTCGCAGATGTCTGTGCACACACACCACATTGTACACCATTCATGCTTCACACAAACATTGGATAGGAATACTCACACATATCCAAGGCCAACATACTATAATATGTCAAACATACACACACAGAGATGTGGGGAAGAGAGAGATAGACAGAGACAGAGAGATTTCCATCATGAGGCCTGTCCCACCCACCACACATCCAATTGGCCAATATCACATGATGTGATGATGTCAATCACTGTAGACATTGCTTTAGGTAGCCCTCAGCCTTATAGTGTGTGTGGTGCTTGTGATAACTGTGTAACATGAAAGTACAAATCAGTATTCATCTAGCATTTGTATACACAGTCCTGTCAGATGTAAAGTTGTGTGTGACTGAGTGCTTGTGTGTTTTCAGAGGAATGGTTTATGGTCCATTCACACACACTGCACTTCCCATTGCCCAGCAACAAAAGGAAGAAACTGTTGCAGAAAAGAGGAAAATCCCAGGATGCAAAAAGCTCCCTTACCAGCCTCAGTAAGAAGCTGAGATCCCTCATAAAATCTTCCAAAGCTAGTTATGAAACTAAAATTGCCAAAGATTCCAAAGACAACCAGAAGGAAGACATTCTATAGCTATGTCAAGAATCTAAATGACAATGCTCAGATCTGCTCTGAGCTACAACAGAATGGCATTAAATATACTGATCCCAAGGATATTTCCAGTATCCTGGTAGATTGATTCAGTGCCAACTTCATCCCCCTCTCACCCCCTAAAGGGCCCATCCCAATACCAAAAGATTGCCAAATTCTGGTAATAACAGACACACAGGTAAAAAACGCACTCTCCAAAGCTAAGAATACAGCATCCATGGGAACAGACGACATCCCGGGCTGTGTACTACATGAACTACAAAATGAACTGGCACCTCACCTAATTGTCATGTTTAAGCATAGCCTCACCTCAGGCTTCATGCCCACTGAGTGGTGCACAGCTGCAGTTATTCCACTCCACAAGGGGGATCCACCTTGGATCCTGGGAATTACCGCCTCATCAGTCTGATGAGCCTGATCTGCCAGGCCATGGAACATATTACCATGGAACTTATAAACAAAGACATTGGCAACCTTCAAACAATGGACCCCACCCAGTTTGGGTTTGTGAAGGGCCGATCCTGTCTCCTGAACCTGATTGACTTCCTCAAATCAGTCTTCAGAGCTGCGGACGAGGGTAAGACGGTCCACACAGCCTATCTGGACCTCAGCAAGGCCTTTAACACCATCCCCCACTGTGGAATAAAAGATAAACTTACTAAGCTGGGCATAAATCCCTACGTCACTCGATAGGTTTCCAACTGGCTTAATGACAGAACCCACACTGTAAAAGTAGCTGACTCCAAATCCAGCTCCACAGAAGTGACAAGTGGAGTACCTCAGGGTTCAGTCCTGGGAATGCTCTTGTTTGGCATCTACTTCTCTGAAGTATAGGCCAACACTATGAGACTCTGGCTAACAAAGTTCACAGATGACTGCAAACTAGGAGCCATTATTGAATCCCCAAATGATGTGGATATTCTACAAAAGGGCCTTACAGAAACAGATGCGTGGTGCCAGAGCCATGGGCTCAAGCTCAATGCCAAGAAATGTATATTTATCCCCTTTGGGAAAAAACATGTACCAGTGAATTACCACATAGGTGGCAGTACACTAAACACTGAAGTGTGATAAGAGATTAGGGACACAGGTGGACAGTGGTCACACCTTCAATAACCACATCACCACAACACTCAGGAAATCCTTCTATGTGGCACACCTCATCACTAAGGGCTTTTCATCCAGAAAAAAGGAGGTCATTGTCCCACTGTACTCATCCCTCATTAGACCCATTATAGAATACAATGCCCCGTTTGGTATGTACCTCTCAAGACATCTGCAACAACTGGAAAGGCCACAGAAATACCTCAGTAAAAGAATCACAGGCCTAAAGCAGATGCCCTATGCTGAACATCTAAAAAAACTCCAGCTATACTCTGTCACATATCGTCTACTCAGAGGCAATCTCTGCTTAACATACAAGGCCATGTCAAACCCAGAGCTGTTGGACATGCTACACTTAAAGAAATACCAATCCCCCAGAGCCACAGGCTCCAGGGATCTAAATCTTGTCATCACAATGAACAAAACATGCTGGAGGGATAAGTTGTTGACCCAGAGACTCCTCAGACTCTGGAATAGATCACCCATACATGTCAAGCAGAGTGCCTCTTTGGCCCTTTTCAAAAAAAAACCTTGATGATTGGATGGGAGATAGAAAATTCACCCCAGGGATCACGTCAGTCGCCCTGCTAGACAGGGGTCCAGGGAAGTAAATATTGTGGGAAGAAATAGCCAGGGAATTGTTATGGCTAGGCTTGTATAGGACCTAGGGCAGATAGCCTACTACCAACCTATGAACCTATGAACCTATGAACCTATGAGGTAGTTTACTGTGCATTATATATGTCATGCCTGAGTTTCTATATTGGAAAAAAAATGAATGAAAATTAAAAGACAGAATCTATGAGCACTCCTGCTGATGTCAATCACCTTGAAATAACCCTTTGGACAAGTGCCAGCCCCATAAGCTCTGTGGCGCTTCCGATAAATGTGTAATGCTATAGTGTAGCATACTAGTTATGTAGGAGTTCTAATCCCAGACATGGCAACTCTGTGTGTGTGTGTGTGTGTGTGTGTGTGTGTGTGTGTGTGTGTGTGTGTGTGTGTGTGTGTGTGTGTGTGTGTGTGTGTGTGTGTAGATGAATGATTTTGAGGCCATTCACAGTCACTACACCTCCCATTGCCCTAATTTAGCATGCCTGCTGATGTCAATCACCTTGAAACAACCCTTTGGACAAGTGCCATGGTATATTCAATGGTGAGGTAAGGCTACTTTTCCCACTACTGAGTGCTACCTTTCTGATATGGGATCCATTTCTTGGTTTGTAAGATGTGTGCAAGCAATGGCTGCCTCTGTTACAGGTGAGTGGGCAACTGTCATCGGCATAATTCTTGGACAGCAGACCATTACTTGGTGTGACATTGAGGCAGTGTACTTGATGGAAGGTGTGTACTCAAGAAGAGAGAATGCTGTCAGTACCTCATAAGCTGCTTCCACAATATGTTATTTGGAGTGTGTGCACACATATGCTTCCAGTGCATGCTAAGGTGTGTATTCCCCATATTTGTTGTCCTAACATGGGATTCCATATTACACATTCATTGCTCATGTTAGAATCACATTACAGGTTGTAAAAGGTGTGGAATGTGGTATTGTGATTTGCCGTTGTTTAGATCATGAACAGTTGCCATTGTAATAGTGGTGTATACACTGTTGTAGCCACTGTATAAGGGTAATGTTTCAGACATGTCTCTACTGTAGGCCATTTGTCCCACTATTATGTTCATCTCTGTCCACACATCTTGCACTGACAGGTTGTTAGGTATACTGCAGGACTCTTACACACCCTTTCAGATATGCCACCATGGTGACCACTGTGATGCAGTGCAGTTAACAGCAACAATAAGTAAACATGTACAGCATGCATTATGGGTAGATGTGTTACAGGTGTGCATGACAAATAGCATGGCCATAACATGGCCGGTGTATTGGCAAAACTGAACAAAGCAACTCCATACTCACCAGCTATAGGCTGCTGCCTCAATTTTATACCAGAGAGGGCCTAAATAGCTGTGTGAGAGATGTAATGTCAATAGCCAGACCTGTGGCATTGGTATATGGTGGGAGCAGCATTTCAGCACATCAACAGTACAAAGCCACAATACTAGAGATTATGCACATCTTTTCATTACTACACTGCATATACCTGTTGATACTTTACAGATGAAATGGATAAGCAGCAGTGGTCTACTAATGTGCCCTGGGGCCTTACCTGCATGCTCCTCATCCATTGTGTGGGTGGCACCCACCTCCACAATTCTGTCTTCAGCTTGCTGGTTTGGCTGGTGGGCGAGTTTCCCAAGGCTGGTGAGGAGCTCCTCAGCATGTGTCAATGGAGGCTGGATGGCATGACCCCCACCTGTGGCTAGATGGTCCCTCCTAACTGCAGCGGCATGCTGACGGACATGGTGGTTCAGATCCATGCAGCGGTGCTGCACCTGCTCATAATTGCAGTTGTCCAGGCTGACATTGTTTACCCTGTGGATGAGCTCGTTCCACAGAATGGTCCTCTCCTGCGGATCCTGGGCCCTGCACCCAAAGAGAATGGCATGATGGACTATGAGGAACTGGAATATAGCATAATTTTCCAGGGGTGTGTATGTGGGCAGGCATTCCCAGGATATTGTACCTGGAAAACATAAACAGGAAAAAAAGGTCAAGGACCGCATATAATTGTCCATGTGCACATCAACAGTGGGTATTACTTGCAAATAATCCAGACTATACCATAACACTGTACGCTATCATGGCTTGTATATCTTGCATTACACCCCTGGCCCTGACCTGTCCAGTCACCCCAGTGCTGGACACTTAATGGCATAATCCACTACACACCATTCATTTCTGTGTAGAAGGATGACAGTGGCCATCTTCCATGTGGATGGTGTGTGGATAGTGGCATGAGTGTGTTTGACTGTAGTGTGTGATGGGACTGTGAGCACATGCCTCTGTTAATGTAGGCGGAAAACTTTGATGTTCTCATGTCCCATGGAGACTTGATGTTGTTGCCATCAGTCAGTATTATGTCCATGCTCACCATTGATGTGGGCAGGAGTGTGGGTGATGTGCATATCCCCCTGTACTACTGTTGTGGACAGGGTGAAACTGTTCCTTCCTATCCTGTCTGATGCAGGTTGCCCTGTATCCATGGTATGTGTGTATGAATTGTGCTTTACCCCCAGTACAGGTTGACTTGTGTTACTGGCTCTGAGACCACGAAAATATGTGTAGACATGGTTGCAGCTGGCCTTGGTGATTTGCATATGTCTGATTGCTAATCATAGTCAGCCTTACAGGAGGTCACCTGTGAACCTACATGCTTGCTCATATAGAGGTGCACTTGCTTCCAAGTTGTGGTCTGCACCTATGTGTCCCTGTGTAGCCACTATAATAACCTATTATGTGTTTTGTGTCTTGGCGGTGTCCACCAAGGGAGATTACTCTATCATTGGATGGTTATACAGGTAAGGTACTGCTGATTCCATATAGCTACAATGGATAGGAAGTATACACACCCCTGTAACAATGCATGGTACTTATGCAATTGGAACATGACCCCACAAAAGCACATGTCAACACAATCCCCACCTGTGATGTATCCTATAGCCTGCTGAGTTCAATAGGGAACATAACAACCTGTCCTGTGGAAACATATAGGTTCGTAGGTGTTACTAGGCTAATAGTCCTAGAGCCTTTACAAGCCTAGCCCATAGGATTACCCTGGCATCATGCTACCCAACCTTAATTCCCAGTGCCTCTGTTGAGTAAAGCCACTAGAGTGATCCCTGTGGTGAATTTTCTATTACCCCTCCACTCATCAGGATTTCTCTTGAAGAGGGCCAGTGAGGTGCTCTGCTTGACATGTATGGGAAGTCTGTTCCATAGCATGGGCAGTCGCTGGGTTATGAACCTGTCACTCCAGCATATGGGAAATAATGCTCAGTACAGTATGCCAGTTGAATGTGTGTGCAGATCCTTACACTGGTATGGTGTGTAAACACATGCTGAGATGATTACACCATTCAGTTGTCTTGGTTTGTACTCTAACGTCATATCACATCTTCACTTGGCAATGGTTGCTCACCTTCCATGAAACAGCTTTGTTTCTTTTTGAATAGAATTTTACAGGTTATGGGTCACATCTGAGGTGAGAAACATTTTGACATGACTTCCTGTGGTCTCATTGGCATACAGCACACAGACCTGGCCTTCCAGCAGGGGTGTGTACACTTTGATATCCAATGTACATGGGTGTTGATATAACTGTTAGTGGTAGGCATGGACAGTGGGTCATAACACAGTTGTGCACTTCTCTGAT
Source organism: Protopterus annectens (assembly GCF_019279795.1). Lineage (NCBI taxonomy): Eukaryota > Metazoa > Chordata > Ceratodontiformes > Protopteridae > Protopterus > Protopterus annectens. The sequence continues at coordinate 1,918,575,217 of NC_056733.1, read as the reverse complement.
TACTATGTGATAAGCATGCCTCCTGTAGTACCCATATCAGTGTCATGGCAATGCAACAATCAGTAGCAGTGCACATTTTATTTTGCTGTATGCAGTGACATTGTGTGCGTTGTCCCTTTACCTTTCCTGTATGGAAGACATCCTTCCTGTGTGTGGGCAGCGGTGTTACAGACAACAGGTAGCTATATCCCTTACAACAGGACTTGTGCACACAGGCCAACTACATGTTTGTATAAAGTTCCAGACCTAGGGACAGTGTGTGAGTATTGCTGTTATATGCATTGAATACTGCTAGTTTTACAGGGTCTGTGTGTACATGCTAGTTTTGCATGGAATGCAGTCTGTTTACATAGCTCTCAACTGTGGGCCTATCCACATGATGGTCAGAGGATTGGCTGTTGTGTTTCATCTGTTCCCCACACATGTCTTGTCCCTGACATATCATTTTCATTCTCTCCATTGATTGCTATCAGTACATGGCAACATCCATTTGTGTTTCTGACTTCATATTCCTGAGTAAGGGTATGTTGCAACCAATCCTGTAACACCAGCAACTTTCACAGTGTATAGCAGCAATATTTAAAATATGGCCCTGTGTTTCACCCTCTGTCCTCCACCTATATACCAGACTTTGTCCAGATGTCATGCAGTAGAAGGTTGATAGTTAATGGCCTATCATTATTTAGTGCTGACATTCCTGCTATTATTCTAGTGATGTTGTGGACTCCCACACAAGTTGTGGGGTAGAGTCCATATATATGAGGGTTACAGCTGGACAAAACATGTGTGACCCTGTACAATCTGGAGGTCAGTGTATGGAAAACACTGTTATATACCCTTGTAAGACATTTTATGGGAGAGTGGTATTAAATGTTTTTACCCTAGGCTGTTTTAACATGTGAGGGATATCAGTAATAAGAAACATTACTCATATGTTTGTATATGGCTGTACATTCTCATATGTTTCACCATGCAAACAGTGATGGGCTAAAGCTTAGTGTCTTGCACACTGTTCTGTTTGTCGGGGTGATAGTGACATTTTAAGTTAAGCATTGTTGTGTAACAGATACATTTACATTTTGACAACTGATACATTTCCCCCTAGGAGGTTGAGTACAGAGTGTAATTGGAGGCTGTTGAACTACATCTGTAATTAAGTGTTGATTGATTCTCATCTTCAAGGCAAGTGTGTTTTTCACTGTTGTACTACTTGGAGGCTTTAGCCTAGACAGCAAAGTATGTTATGTTTTTCAGATTATGGTATCATATGTTTTCTTTGAGAGTTGCATTAATCCGTTATTATGTTTTTCAAACACCTAAATACTATAAGAAATGGCATAAACAACTGAAATAGTGCACAAATAAATATTTATATGTATGCAAATTGAGTATGGTGTCATGTCCTTTCCATTGTGTGTGGGTATATGTTTCATGCAATAATTCTCATTTGTAGGAAAGAATCAGACACTGGCCATTTGAAAGGTGGCAACTGTAGGAATAATGGCTGTTTGATATGCTGTGCACCCTCTATATATACTCTATTCATATATATCTATAAGTACTTATATATTTATATATGTATGTGTGTGTGTGTGTGTGTGTGTGTGTGTGTGTGTGTGTGTGTGTGTTATATGTGTGTGTATATGTGTGTGTGTGTGTGTGTGTGTGTGTGTATGTATGTGTCTGTGTATTATTAGAATGTTTAGTGCTTCCACATTGTACATGTCCTATGGTAGACTGACTGTTCTGCATGATATGTTATAGAAATCATCCCAAAATCTTACAGCTGGGATGGCTTACTGGTATTTGTTGTGGCTATGCAACTGCTGGCTATTTTGTTGCAAAGCAGATCAGTTCAGCTGTGGAGGAAGGGATAATGGAAATAATTACAAGAGATCCCTATTTTGGGCTCCTTCACCACCATTTACAGTGCACACACACACACACACACACACACACACACACACACACACACACATATATATATATATATATATATATATATATATATATATATATATATATATATATATATATATATATATAGATACATTTTCCATACTGTTGAATGACTGTGCTGCATGATATGTTTGAGAAAACATCACACATATTTGCAGCTCAAATGGCTTAGTGGTAACTTGTTGTGCCTATGGCATGCGGGGTCCTGGATTAGAGACTTGCAAGGGCTGATTATTTTGTTCTTGGGCAGAACAAGGGCTGTTGGATACAGAGTGATTAAGGCACTTGCAATGCTAACTTCCGGTTAAATATTCTTACAGACAGTTAGCCTGAAAAGTGCTTAATCTGTGTAGGCATTGCTTAGCACCACACAAACAGGCTTAAACCTGCTTAAAAGTGTTTACTCCCACTTACCCCCATGCTAATTTCTTTAAAAGAAAAGAAAAAAGGGGTGATAGGAAAGTGGTAAAAAAGGGGACACAAAAAGGGAAAGACAATAGGGAAAGTAGCTAGGGATGTGCAGGACGGGTGTAGGGAAGGTCCATAGCTGTCCATTTTCTCTACAGCAACAGCTGTGCATACATACTGAATTTGGAGGTATATTTGGACACTCAAACCCCTGAGAGAGGGGTGAGGACAATAATAGTGTGTTGTGAAGTCAATTAGACCAGATTACATGTATCCAGTGGACACGTGTGTGAAATGGACAGCTATGTATAGGGCGACATTTTTGGGGGGAACAGATTGCCCTTTTTCATTTTTTGAAGGTGAGAGTGAGATGTTGGGGAAGGATAGTAGGTATATTTGGGGAGGTAGGTTTGGTAGGAAGACAGACAAGTCAGACAAGACAGCATACAAGGACAGTATATGACACATGTGGGGGGTAAACACCTTGGACAGGGAAGGGTGTTTGGAAATCGGAAGTCCATGAGCCCCCAAATAGAATCAGTGGGACTGAGGTCCCCACTCATGGGCAGTCACTACTGCACCTTCATGGAACCAAAAGTGGCTGTGCTGGGAGCTAAGCAGGAAGGGTAGGCAGACCATCTAAATGCACCATGCGGCCCTCAAGCTGGTATAGCAGATCTCCAAACTCCCTTCGGAGCTCACTATGCACCAATCCCCAGACCTGACTTCGGGTAACAGGATCCTGTCCACGCTCACTCCCGGGGGGTGAGTGCCATCCCCTGAGGAGATTCCACCCGAAGGTGGTGCTGGACCAGTGGATGAGGAGGTCCCAGGGTGGGTCCCAGGTGTGCTGGGGCCCAATGCCAAGGCCAGATGAGGTGGGATAGATGAGTCTGCTGGGACCGGCCTTCCCAAATGTGCTATGGTGTTGCAGTTTTAGAGCATATGTGGGTTAGTAATAGTCAACACAATCCAGGATTAGTTATAACAACATGCATAGATATTCTCATTAACCCAAAACACCAGATTTGGAACAGTTGGATAGCAAACAGAGCACATGCATATATGCAACCACAGTGGCCATTACAACAGCATGCAAGTTACATTGATAGCAACAAGCCACCAATTATAGTCTTTCAACATGGAACATTAATAGAAACACATTTCAATATTTGTTGAACAATAGGACATATATCCCAACAGTAGATTTAGTGTAAACATACCCATTGATATGTGTGTTTAGATTATTGCTGCAGATATGGTGGGGGGGAGAGATGTCAATTAACAACTTACATATCCTTGCAGTGCTCACAACTTTAATGATGATTGCTTGCTCTAATCATTAGTCTACATGTATTATTACAATACCCTATGGCCTTGGTTTGGGCAGTTGTATGTTTGTACATAGTGTATACTTCAACTGTCTTATAGCTAAATTCTACTTCTTTTACCTGGTAGACCTGTGGAGGGAATGTTTGGTAACACTACCTGACTGTTTCTACACATATTCCCAGATTCCTAGTTGTAATTATGCACATACCTCTCAATCTCTTAATGCCCACACTCTGGACAAAGCTTGACAACATGATGGTGCAAATAGGGACATATTTTCAATGTTGCTCTTATAAACTTGGAGAGTTGCTAGAGTAACAGGATTTGTTTTAATATACATTTTCTGAAGGATTTGACATCTTAAAATCAAATGTATGTCATTATTTAGTGACTTCAATTCTGAGATCATCCCAGTGATTTGCAAGGGAGACAGAGGAACAGGCCAAAAATATGAGCCAATTATCTGGACATTCTGTGAAAATCTGTACAGTTGAAAGGTATGATTATGCATACAGCTTACTACCACTCCCATAATTCGAACCACGGCTGTGTGTGCTAAAAATACAACAATTAGAGTTTCATCAGAGTGAGCTATTTAGAAACTGCTGTCTGTGCCTTCAGTGTTTTCTGTCTAAGTCTCTCTTGGTTGTACAATCAGATCTTATACTTATAACAGTCTTATACAGACATTCCTAGACATATTTTTTATGTAGCACAGTGTGGTTAACACAACATTACTATTCAGAGACTGCAACACTAAATGACATACAATACCAGAGTAAACACAACCAGTCCAGGATTTAGAAGTTTATTGCCAGGCAGTTGCAGTTTTATTGAAATATCACCTATATGGGACCATTACTGTTATATTGTCCAGTTTATTCAGTACAACCCATACACAGTTTTTATACTGCCAGGTGACTTTCTACTACTTTATATTTATTTGGTATGACTACTACAAGCAGGATTGTTACTCACCAGCCTTGCAACGCAATCTTTGCTGCCTACTGGCATGGGCTTCCTGATTCACAGCCTGCTCAGCTGCAGCTGTAAAGGGAATAGAGAAATATTTAGCTATACCTATCCATCACATGCACAGGCTGGACTTTGGTAAACAGCTATTGATATGAATACTAACTCACTGCTGGGACATCACCCCTCTGCCTTGCTTCTTGGATACAATCATCCAAGACCTCCCTCTTTCTTTACTTCAAGTTGGCATAATGGTGCCAGACCTGCTCACCAGTCTGAGGGATACCAGTGGCACTGGTTAGATCACAGGCAAGACGGTCCCAGGCTTCCTCTTTATATTGCGAGCCCTGGTACTGGTCCTGCAGCAGTCTCTCATCATGGTTATTTACCTGGAGTCCTACCATGACTTTGGACTCCTGTATGCCCCAACACTACACCCTGAACCACATGCCCTTGCCAACACCTGCCATAATGCCTACAGTGGGAAGCTGCAACCAGTTATGAGCTGTATTCCCACCTGCGGGGTTTAAATACAGCTGATTTCCCACCCTTTGCTGTGATTGGATGGTTTTGAATATGCTGAGCTAAGCTACAGGAAAAACTGCTTAGCTAAGGTTGGCAGTGCTTAAAGGGACAGGTTCAGCACTGCTTACCAATGGGCAAATACACTTAGCTGGGCTACGCATTGCTTAGCAGTCATATTTACACAATGCTTACACCTGGTAAGCGGAGCTGTGCAATGCTTAGCATTGCTTATTTTTTATTTTATAGACTATCTGCTGCATGGGATTGATTCATCATTCATTACATATTATAAATTTGTTTACTGTCCCTGACTTCCACAAAATGTGCTTTCATTACATTTATTCATGTGTGACTATACTGTATGGGGAACTTGTGTTTATATGGGGGTTTCACAACTTTATTAAACTGACACCTCACATCTGGACCTACTATAGTACTCTGGTTAACAAATATATGTTATTTAGTAGCTAATTATAAAAAAAAATGTTTGTGAACTGCTTTCACATGTAAAATGCAAATTGGTAACAGTAGGCATCGAATCGGGAATGGCTGTTTATAAAGCATATGTGCTAACCACTACACTATTGGCATACTGCTTAAGTTGGATGTCTCTTGTTATTTAACTTCTAGTGCTGTTTAAACTGGACTAAGCATAGCTAAGCAATGGGCACACCTGCCCAACTACGCTTAAACTTTATCGCATTTAAAAAAATTACTTGTGTTTTTTTATTTGTACCCTTCAGAATATCCCTGCTAGTGCTGAACCTGTTATTCTATCAACTTTCTGCTTTGTGGGACAATTGTCCCTTTTGGCTTTGTTCACATTCCTTACTCTGACGGGTTGGGAGTTGTGTGCTATGTGCTCATGCTATGTTTGTTATTCTATCAACTTTTGTCTTGGTAGGGACAATTGTTCCTTACGGCTTTCACCAGATTTCTTATCCTGACAGGCTGGGGGTGTTACAAGCATTCTCGCTCATTTTAAATTGCCGAAAGACAATTCTGGAGTGCAGGGGGAGTGTATATTGTGAGAGGTCTGCTCTCAGACACACCCCCTGCACTCGTACATGGAATCATATCTGCTTTAGAGCACGGCGGCTTGCTTTCGTACATATGCATGGCATGCTGCCATGCTGAACAGGAACAGTCCCTGCCATGCAGGAATAACTTATTCCTGCACAGCTGCTTGCTAAATCTGGGGGAAGTTGTTAACTAGTTCTTGCAGGTGAAACATTTCGCATTACAAATTACTATATGATGATGCAATAGTGAAGCCACAATGTAAATAGAAATGTGCTCTTCTAAAGAGGTAAGTTTTTTTTATTACCCAATAATGTTTTGCAGTTGTATATAAGTTATTGCCCAGTACCTACCATGACATAATTTTGTGGACTTTGTTATATAAAAAACCCGAGTACACAGTGAGACTAAAAAATCAAATACTGCTGTATAAGATTATTTTTTTACAAAATCACTTGCAACTTTAATATGAGAAGTACAAAGGGAAGTGTAATTAACTGTAAAACAGAGATGTTTCCAAAAGTGACCAATACACTTTAAAAAACATTGACGTTTTAGGGTAGTGAGAAGCATACGGTTGGCCCATCTTGGGGGTTGAGGGATGGTTTGGCATACTGCTTGGGTGACAACAGTTGGGAGCTCTAATGGGGCAGCCCATGGACATTGGGGCAGAGGGATTTGCTGTTGCTGCTGTGATGTAGCTATGTAGGGCAGGGGACAGTCATGTGGGCAAAGTCTGCATGCTCGTCCCCAAAAGGCTGGCAGCATCCATGTCCCTCAGATGTTGCTGAGTGGATTTTAGGAGCTTGGGGGGATGGGGGTGGGGAGACACTGATGCCCGCCTGTATTGCAGCCCTGTGATTGGCTCTTACCTCATGGGGGAAAATGGGCTGGTGTTGACTCTTACCTACATGAGGAATGAATAGGATTGGCAGGTTGTGAATGGCTGATGTTCAGAAAGCAGAGGGTTAACCAAAAAATTAAATATACCATAAAATATACAAAGATATTGTCTGTTTTCTTGAAAAGCAAAAAATCTTGATTTTAAAATGCATTTCATAGTCAAATCCTCATTAAATCCAGGTGGTGAACTATCATTAAGTCTCCTTTAGTTTCTAAGTCTTTTGATGATTGTTTAAATCACAACCCCTCAAATCATATATCATTTAGTCAAGTGAAGAAGGTTAACCTGTTAAGGCAGTGTGACCTACTGAATGTTTAAATAAAGCATTGCTTTTGTTCTTACACATGCTCACTCTCATAGGCATATAGGTTCATAGGTATATATACTAGGATAATGACCACTATGGCTTTTTAAGCCTAGCTATCCATCCTAAATCTCTGATAAGTTCTGCTTCCCTAAATAAGTGTAAGCAGGGGCTTTAAAGATGAATAATTTACAAACAAGGGCCTGGGAGATTAACTATTTATAGGCTGCCTATGCCCATTAGACACATAGATGCTAAACCAGGGATGAATTTCCTGTTCCCTATCCAGTTGTCCATCTTACATTTGAATTGGGTTAGTGAGGAGCTCTGCTTCACGTAGATGTGGAGCCTGTTCCAGAGATGGGGTAGTATCTGGGATACAAACCTGTATCTCCAACAGGTCCTGTTGATATCACAGGCAAGGTTTTAGTCTTTAGAATGGGTAATAATGATACTGTTTGCTTTGTGGATATGCAGGAGGTCCATCAGGGTGGGGTCTGACAATGCCTTGTATGCCAAGCATAGATCTCCCCTTGCAGCCTGTAGGAGACAGGCTACAGAGATAGGGCTTTGAAGCAGTCTGCATAGGACATGTTATTTAAGCCCTGTATTATTTTAGTGAGAAACCTCTGTGGATATTCAAATTGTTGGATGTGCCTGGTTAGAAACATACCAAAGGGGCATTGTACTGAATGACAGGTCTGATGAATGCTGAATATCGTGGAACAATGACATACTTAGACCTTGATGCATACCTTTGTTTATAAGATGCACAGCATAGAATGATTTTCTCACTACTTTAGACACGATCGTTAAAGGCTAGATTACTCTCTATGTGTGTCCTCAAGTCCCTGACTGCTGGGTTGACTCTTAGGATGTGTTGTCAATATGATAGTTACCAGTGGTGAATGACATCCTGAAGGATACTAGTATGCATTTCTTGGCATTTAGTTTTAGTCCATGGCACTGACACAAGTTATTTGTCTGTGTCAGTCCTTCCTGATGTTTGTGGGGAATTCTATGACTGCTCCTAATTTGTAATCCTCTGCAAATTTGGCCAGCCAGAGGCCCTTGAGATTGGTCTTGACTTCAGAAAAGTAAATGACACAAAGGTGCAGTCCCAGGACTGATCCCTGAAGAACTCCACTTGTGACTGGTCCCTTTTTATTAGTGACTTTATCAATTCTAACTTCCTGGGTCCTGTTTGTGAGCCAGCTAGCTATCCATTGGATGACATAAGGGTTTATACCTAACTTCTTGACTTTATCAACAATTTTACAGAACAAAAGCGGTGGTACAAAGCTCCAAACTCCAAATCAAAAGTCAAACAGAAGAGCGGAGAGTGGAATCCAAGTGTTAAGCCACTGTTTATTCAAACCACATTCCACAAAATAAAATATATGACACTCTGTGTTCGAACATAAACGCTATTAAACACATGCGTTTTCGTCTATAAAATCAGACTTCATCAGATGAACCATAAGGTTAACTACACTCCTTTTATACCCTGACCAATGAAATCAATTATTGACCATAAATTAAACAATTAACAATGTTATAAATATATTTAATACTATACATGAATGAATATACTTCCCTACCACATAAGAAACAATCTTTCCATTTAAAAAATAAATTACTTTCCAAAAATTTGCATAGTTTCATTCCCTTTCATTTTTAAAGATCAAGAATGTTAGTATAAATAAATATACCCATTTAAAAATCTATAGTATTAAACTACCCTCTAGAGGAAATTCATATTATTAACCTGATAACATCCTAAATTAAAAACCTTTAAATAAAATGCCATTTTATACTATTTAAAACCACTAACTTAGTGTTATGAAATTTATAAAAATACAATATTCAAAAATGTATAAAAGTGTTCTATATAAATCAAATTTTGAATATTGCAGAATATTTTATAAATTTCATAACACTAAGTTAGTGGTTTTAAATAGTATAAAATGGCATTTTATTTAAAGGTTTTTAATTTAGGATGTTATCAGGTTAATAATATGAATTTCTAGAGGGTAGTTTAATACTATAGATTTTAAATGGGTATATTTATTTATACTAACATTCTTGATCTTTAAAATGAAAGGGAATGAAACTATGCAAATTTTTAAAGTAATTTATTTTTTAAATGGAAAGATTGTTTCTTATGTGGTAGGGAAGTATATTCATTCATGTATAGTATTAAATATATTTATAACATTGTTAATTGTTTAATTTATGGTCAATAATTGATTTCATTGGTCAGGGTATAAAAGGAGTGTAGTTAACCTTATGGTTCATCTGATGAAGTCTGATTTTATAGACGAAAACGCGTGTGTTTAATAGCGTTTATGTTCGAACACAGAGTGTAATATATTTTATTTTGTGGAATGTGGTTTGAATAAACAGTGGCTTAACACTTGGATTCTGCTCTTTGCTCTTCTGTTTGACTTTTGATTTATCAACAATTTTGCCTCATCCATTGCTTTGATGGCTTTCTCAAAGAAGTCCACCAGGTTAAGTAGGCATGACCTGCCCTTGATGAAACCAAACGGGTCTATAAGTGCGAACGTTTAGGTTGTCGAATACGGCATGATTGAGACCGATTAAGCAAACCGCAAGTACACCGAACGCCAGAAACTGTGAAATTCGAAATCCCGATTCAGCATAGTTAGCCCTTCTGCGTTATAGCTCCGTAAGGTATGTGTGCGATAGTTACAGATCTTAGGGTTAGGGCATGGGTTAAGGTAAGTGGAGAGAAACTAATGTATGTAAGGTTAGTGTCAGTTTAGAAGTAGGGTTTAGGTTAGTGTATGTATGTGGTTTATTTATTTTGTTTGGTTGGGTAGCATGTAGCGAGCAGTGTAGTGGGAAGTATGTTTTGTTTTCATTAGTGGGTGGAACAGTGATGGCCAAACATAACAATTCAGTGATGTGTATTTCTGCGTTTTGAGGTTTCAGTGAATTGTGCATTCACTTATTAAGTGTTGATCATGCCGTATTCGACAACCTAAGCATTCGTGCTTATAATATAGACCCAAACCAAACTGGGTTGGGCATAGAATCTGGAGGTTCCTTATGTCATTATTGATCATTGCCATAATTGTTTCAATGGCTTTGCATATGATACTAGTGAGACTCATGGATCTGTAGTTTCCAGGGTCTATAGATATCCCGAGTCTATATTATATAATCAAACATTTAGCTTGTCGAACACCTAAACGTTGAGAGCTAAACAGCGAAAGCTAACAAAAGCAAACGGCCACTACCGCAAATTTTTTCATAGGGAAAAATTTCACTTGGCCATCGGACACTAAAACAAACTTTCAAACCCTAATTAAGTGGGGGGCTTGCCGCCCCCAACTAAACATACCAACTCCAAGATCACTCTACATTGGAGAAAAGGGCAAATTCCCAATAACAGCCAAGCAATGTTTTTCCCCTGTGAAAAAATTTGCGGAAGTGGCCATTTGCAGTGGTAAGCATTTGCTGTTTAGCTGTCAACGTTTAGGTGTTTGACAATAAACTTTCACTGTTCTAATATAAACTTGATAGCCCACCTTTGTGCAGAGGGATGACTGTTGCTGTTCTCAAATGCCATTTTCTGGTTGTTTTACCCACATTTAAAAAAATCACAGTTAGTGCATGTTACATAGTACACTATTCCAGAACTATTACTGTTAAACTTAGCCTTACAACAGTAGCCCTGTTATATGAACTCAGACTCATTACAGACTGCGCATTGATACACCTGCACCATGTACAAAAACATATGAAAAGTAGCATTTTCATGTCCACTAATACTCAGTGTTAGGCTGTTAGTACCATCTAACTCAAACATTGTTTTGTAGTTGTTAACCTTTTCTCTTAAGAAAATAGAACTCAACAAACTTTCAAAGGATATCAGGGTACCTATGAAATACTTTCTAGTCATCCTTGAACACATTTTGTGCTATTTCCATCTACCCTGCAGGTAAAAGGGGGCTCTGTTATAATCCAAATCATGCTTATTATTCAAACCACAAATGGATAAAACAAAATTTTACGGAATTATAAGTCTGTGGATTTGTTGTCTATTGTTTCTAACTTCATTTAACACATTGTTAAGCTAGTTGCCATCATAATCTTTCTCAAGGAACAAAGTACTTAAGTTATGCAAACCTTTAAAAATATATCTTCAGACGTTAATCTTGCTTATCTAACTGCTTGCTTTTAACAATATTTTTTCTTAATACACATAGGATGTGCAATTCAACTAAGCACATAGCTGCAGGAACACGTTGTGTTCCATCATCACAGGGGCAACTGGGAGGGGCAGTCATTTAGACAGGTATTAAGAGTGATTCAGAGGTTTTGCTTTTCTATGTACCTGAACTGTGTAGCTAAAAGGGGACTTGAAATAGGTTGTCTCTGCTGGTTGTCCCTCACTTCCACAATGCACATTGCCAGCAAGTAGTCATACCTCCTCCCTTCAATCAAGGAATGTGGTTTCCTTGGTCTTTAGTGGAGAAATTGTTCCCCTTGTGCACTGGTGACTTCCTACTAACAGGTAGCACAGGTAGCACCTTTACATTTGGTGCAGAAGGCTGGAGGGTCTATTCCTGCACTAGGAAGATGGATTGCTGACATTGCAGTGTAGCAGTCCTGACTGTGCCACCCTTCAGATGACACATTAAACCAAGGCCCGACCTGCTTGAGGTGGTGGTAGCTTAGAAGGATGTAAAAGATTCCACATCACCTATCAAAAATAGTAGGGGAATTTTCCTGATACCCTGGTGATATTTCCCCTAGTAGAATAAATACCACCTCAGGTCCCTCCTCAAAAGAGACCATTAGCCTAGAGAGACTAATCCGGAAAGCAAAGGATAAATAATATAAAAAAATATGTAACCTATCTGTGTCTGTGTTTTATGTTTGCTTGACTGCCCTTGTTGCCTTTCTTTCTACCTCTATCCCTGCTTCAACCATTCCTTGCCACCTCCCCAGTAACCCTTCTTCATTTTTTATATTTTAAAAATGAGCTTTTTGCCATACCCAGAAAGATTGCACTTTCTTTACCCCATCTATCATGCACTGTTACTCTTGTGTGTCTTCCTCTCTTTGCTATTTCTTACTTTCATGCTTTCCTTTCTTCCCCTTTTTTCCATATTTCAATGAAGAACTGCTTTGGCACTTCTCTGTGCTGCGACCCCCTGTAGGCTTTATGGTGTGGCAGCTTGTTTAGCTTGCATCAGACTATATATAAACTATAAGAAATATCAATGTATGGACAGTAGTTCAGACTGCATATGTACTACAAGGAATATCAATGTACGAACAATAGCTCAGATTATTCATGCACTACAAGAAATTGTGTATGAACAGTAGCTCAGACTGCATATGCACTACAAGAAATGTCAAAGTATGAACAGTAGCTCAGACTGCATATGCACTACTAGAAATATCAAGTACAAACAGTAGCTCAGACTTTATATGCATTACAAGAAATGTCAATGTATGAACAGTAGTTCAGATTGTATATGCACTACAAGAAATACCAACATACAAACAGTAGTTCAAACTGTATATGCACTACAAGAAATATCAATGTGCGAACAGTAGCTCAGACTGTATATGCACTACAAGAAATATCAATGCATGAACAGTAGCTCAGACTGTATATGCACTACAAGAAATATCGATGTATGAACAGTAGCTCACACTGTACATGCACTACAAGAAATATCAATGTACGAGCAGTAGGTCAGACTATATGCACTAAAAGGAATACAAATGTATGAAAAGTAGCTCAAACTGTATATGCACTACAAAGAATATCAACGTATGAACAGTAGCTAAATACACACAAACTCATGAGCTACCAATTAATTAAATAAATAAAGGGTGGTTATGTGTAGGAAATTGAAAATATATGTTTGTATCTTATCTCCTCCCTCCTTTATGTGCCTATAGCTGACCATCAACTGCTTGGCTATATCACTCTTTGTAAGTGTCCCTGTTACCATCCCAGCCCCCAGAGCTGGGACTGTACCTACGGTGGGTTGGCATAAGGTAAGTGCAACAAGCAACCAGCAGCATTACATGCACTGGTCTCCACACCAGGGAAAATGTTTTGGTAAGATGTAACTGGGTGGAAATACTGAAATCATGATTATCCCCACACACAACTTTTGCTCACTCTAGCACCTTTCAGATGCTGTAATTTTTACTGGTAATCTGTCCCCTAACTGCAACTTATCCCTAGCAGGGGGAATTGTACTTTTTCATGTTAAAAAAATCTTTCCATCCCTTTTGAGATGGGTGAGTCAACAAATCTGGTCTTTCTTACC